>NC_056741.1:409873261-410100761 GCF_019279795.1 Protopterus annectens
TTTTTTTGATTTTTTTTTTTGTTTTATTTTTTTACCAAATTTTTTTAATTTTTTTAAAAATGTTATTTTTTTGTTTTTTAAAAAAAAAAAAAAATTTTTGTTCCCCTAAAAAAACCCTTTCGTTAAATTTTTTGTTTCTTCTGTTTTTTAAAAAAAAACCGGGGTTTTTTTTTGTTTAGTGTCTGGGTGGTTTTTTTCCTCTTATTTTTTTTTTTTAAAAACTTTTAAAGGTTAAAAGTTTGCCCGGGTGTTAAACCCTTTGCCAAAAACTTTTTTAAAAAACAAAATTTTTTTTTTTTTTTTTAAACATTTTTTTTTTTCAAACTATTTCCCAAAGAAAAGGGGGGTTTATTTTTTTTAAAATTTTTTTTTTTTGATTTTTAATTTTTTCTTTATTTTTTGATTTTTTTTTTTATTTTTTTCTTTAAAAAAAAAATGTTTTTTTTTTTACTGTTTTTTTAAACAAAAAACCCCTTTTTAAAAATTTTTTTTTCCTTCTTAGGGAAAAAGGGTTTTTTTTTTTACCGGGAAAGGCAGTTTCAGATACCTGCTGATACCTAGACTATGTTTAAGCTTCTGTGTTTGTCCATATCTTACTTGGGCAAAAAGAAAGTTTCTTTGTTCACCAGTGAGAGTGGGGAGGTATGAGCAGCCTGCCTGCCCTTGTAGGAGTGGTTTCTGATTATAAATTGTAGTTTTATTGGCCATTTTGTGCTAATTTCTATCTTTTTAATCTTTCTGATATAAAAAAAATGCATTTATGCAGATTTTCTGTTTGTATAAGCTCAGCAGATCCTACCCAGGTGTCCTGCAGAGACGTACAATGCCAGAGAGCCAAAATGAGAGGCTTTGGAGTTTTTAAGTAGCATTTTTTTGTTTTTTCTTGTTGCTTATTGTTATTTCCACCTAAATGCTCACTTTCAGGTGTGTATTGCTTTTCAGAATGATCATTTTAAATTGAAATTGCATTTATTTGTGCCTGCACTTTAAAATTAATTTTTGTTGCAAAATGTATTTTTAACTGTTACTGGCGACAGCTATTATTACTGCACTATAAAAGTTTTTTGCATTTGTTTCTACTGTTTTCTTGAAAAAGCAAAAAAACAAAAAAGTCACTATTTTCCGCCTTACTAAGCTAGAAAAGTCCAGTTTCAGATCCCTGCTGATACTTTGACCGTGTTTAAGCATCTGTGCTTGGCCATACCTTACTTGGGCAAAAAGAAAGTTTCTTTGTTCACCAGTGAGAGTGGGGAGTTCTGAACAGCCTACCTGCCCTTGGATGAGTGGTTTCTGCCCAGAAACTGCAGTTTTATAGGCCATTTTGGAATAATTTCTATCTCTTTAATCTTTCTGATATAAATCCGCATTTGTGCAATTTTTGTGTTTGTATAAGTTCAGCAGATCCTGCCCAGGTTTCCTGCAGAGACCTACGATGCCAGAGGAACAAAAAGAGAGACTTTGGAGTGTTTAAGTACCATTTTTTTCATTTTTCTTGTTGCTTATTGCTATTTCCACCTAAACGCTCATTTTATGGTGTTTATTGCTTCTCAGAATGCTCATTTTACACTGAAATTACATTTATTTGTGCCTGCACTTTAAAATTAGTTTTTGTTGTAATTTGTATTTTTAAATGTTACTGGCTTACCACTCAAGTGCGACAGCCGTTACTGCACTATAAAAGTGGTTTTGCATTTGCTTCTACTGTTTTCTTGAAAAAAACAAAAAAAACAAAAAAATCCTGCTATTTTCCCACATTACTAAGCAAGAACAGTCCAGTTTTAGATACCTGCTGATACCTGGACTGTGTTTAAGCTTCTGTGTTTGACCATACCTTACTTGGGCAAAAAGGAAGTTTCTTTGTTCACCAGTGAGAGTGAGGAGCTTTGAACAGCCTACCTGCCTTTGGAGGAGTGGTTTCTGCCCAGAACCTTTAGTTTTATAGGCCATTTGTGGCTAATTTCTATCTCCTTAATCTACCTGAAATAAAAACCACAATTGCAAGTTTTTTGTGTTTGTACAAGCTCAGAAGAGCCTTCCCAGGTTTCCTGCAGAGACCTACAACACCAGAGAGACAGAAGGAGAGACTTTGGAGTGTTTAAGTACATTTTTTTGGCTTTTCTTGTTGCATATTGTTATTTCCACCTAAACACTCATTTTCTGGCATGTATTGCTTCTCAAAATGATCATTTTAAGTTGAAACTGCATTTATTTGTGCCTGCACTTTAAAATTTGCTTTTGTTGTAAACTTTATTTTTAAGTGTTACTGGCTTCCCACTCAAGTGCGGCAGCCATTACTGCACTATAAAAGTTTTTTTGCATTTGTTTATACTGTTTTCTTGAAAAAAAAACAAAAAAACAAATAAATCTTGCTATTTTCCCACCTTAGTAAGCTAGAAAATTCCCGTTTCAGATACCTGATGATACCTAGACTGTGTTTAAGCTTCTGTGTTTGTCCATACCTTACTTGGGGAAAAATGAAGTTTCTTTGTTCACCAGTGAGAGTGGGGAGCTCTGAACAGCCTGCCTGCCCTTGTAGGAGTAGTTTCTGCCCAGAAATTGTAGTTTTATTGGCCATTTTGGGCTAATTTCTATCTCTTTAATCTTTCTGATATAAAATCCGCATTTGCTTGGTTTTTGTGTTTGTATAAGCTCAGCAGATCCTGCTCAGGTGTCCCGCAGAGACCTACAATGCTAGAGAGACAAAAGGAGATGCTTTGGAGTTTTTAAGTATGATTTTTTTGTTTTTTCTTGTTGCTTATTGTTATTTCCACCTAAACTCTCATTTTCAGGTGTGTATTGCTTCTCAGAATAATCATTTTAAATTGAAATTGCATTTATTTGTGCCTGCACTTTAAAATTTGTTTTTGTTGTACAATTGTATTTTTAACTGTTTCTGGCTTCCCACTTAAGTGTGACACTCATTACTGCACCATAAAAGTGTTTTTGCATTTGCTTCTACTGTTTTCTTGAAAACAAACAAAAAAAATCTTGCTATTGTTCTGCCTTACTAAGCTAGAAAAGTCCAGCTTCAGATACCTGCAGATACCTGGACTTTGTTTAAGCTTCTGTCTTTGGCCATACCTTACTTGGGCAAAAAAGAAGTTTCTTTGTTCACCAGTGAGAGTGATGAGCCTGCCTGCTTTTGGAGGAGTGGTTTCTGCCCTGGAACAGTAGTTTTATTGGCCATTTTAAGCTCATTTATATTTCTTTAATCTTTCTGATATAAAAAATGCATTTGCACAGTTTCTGCATTTGTATAAGCTCAGCAGATCCTGCCCAGGTGTCCTGCAGAGACCTACAATGCTAGAGAGACAAAGGAGAGACTTTGTAATGTTTAAGTACCATTTTTTGTTTTTTCTTGTTCCTTATTGCTATTACAGCCTAATCGCTAGTTTTCTGGCGTTTATTACTTCTCAGAATGCTCATTTTACACTGAAATTGCATTTATTTGTGTCTGCACTTTAAAATTCGTTTTTGTTGTAAAATGTATTTTTAACTATTACTGGCTTTCCACTCAAGTGTGACAGGTATTACTGCACTATAAAAGTGTTTTTGCATTTGTTTCTACTGTTTTCTTGAAAAAGCAGAAAAAAGTCGCTATTTTCCTTCTTACTAAGCTAGAAACGTGCAGTTTCAGATACCTGCTGATACCTAGACTATGTTTAAGCTTCTGTGTTTGTCCATATCTTACTTGGGCAAAAAGAAAGTTTCTTTGTTCACCAGTGAGAGTGGGGAGGTATGAGCAGCCTGCCTGCCCTTGTAGGAGTGGTTTCTGATTATAAATTGTAGTTTTATTGGCCATTTTGTGCTAATTTCTATCTTTTTAATCTTTCTGATATAAAAAAAATGCATTTATGCAGATTTTCTGTTTGTATAAGCTCAGCAGATCCTACCCAGGTGTCCTGCAGAGACCTACAATGCCAGAGAGACAAAATGAGAGGCTTTGGAGTTTTTAAGTACCATTTTGTTTTCTTGTTGCTTATTGTTATTTCCACCTAAATGCTCACTTTCAGGTGTGTATTGCTTTTCAGAATGATCATTTTAAATTGAAATTGCATTTATTTGTGCCTGCACTTTAAAATTAATTTTTGTTGCAAAATGTATTTTTAACTGTTACTGGCAACAGCTATTATTACTGCACTATAAAAGTTTTTTTGCATTTGTTACTACTGTTTTCTTGAAAAAGCAAAAAAACAAAAAGTCACTATTTTCCACGTTACTAAGCTAGAAAAGTCCAGTTTCAGATCCCTGCTGATACCTGGACTGTGTTTAAGCTTCTGTGTTTGGCCATACCTTACTTGGGCAAAAAGAAAGTTTCTTTGTTCACCAGTGAGAGTGGGGAGTTCTGAACAGCCTACCTGCCCTTGGAGGAGTGGTTTCTGCCCAGAAACTGCAGTTTTATAGGCCATTTTGGGATAATTTCTATCTCTTTAATCTTTCTGATATAAATCCGCATTTGTATAGTTTTTGTGTTTGTATAAGTTCAGCAGATCCTGCCCAGGTTTCCTGCAGAGACCTACGATGCCAGAGCAACAAAAAGAGAGACTTTGGAATGTTTAAGTACCATTGTTTTAATTGTTCTTGTTGCTTATTGCCATTTCCACCTAAACGCTCTTTTTCTGGTGTTTATTGCTTCTCAGAAAGCTCATTTTACACTGAAATTACATTTATTTGTGCCTGCACTTTAAAATTAGTTTTTGTTGTAATTTGTATTTTTAACTGTTACTGGCTTACCACTCAAGTGTGACAGCCGTTACTGCACTATAAAAGTGGTTTTGCATTTGCTTCTACTGTTTTCTTGAAAAAAAACAAAAAAACAAAAAATTCCTGCTATTTTCCCACATTACTAAGCAAGAACAGTTCAGTTTCAGATACCTGCTGATACCTGGACTGTGTTTAAGCTTCTGTGTTTGACCATACCTTACTTGGGCAAAAAGGAAGTTTCTTTGTTCACCAGTGAGAGTGGGGAGCTTTGAACAGCCTACCTACCTTTGGAGGAGTGGTTTCTGCCCAGAAACATTAGTTTTATAGGCCATTTGTGGCTAATTTCTATCTCCTTAATCTACCTGAAATAAAAACCACAATTGCAAGTTTTTTGTGTTTGTATAAGCTCAGAAGAGCCTTCCCAGGTTTCCTGCAGAGACCTACAACACCAAAGAGACAGAAGGAGAGACTTTGGAGTGTTTAAGTACATTTTCTTTGGTTTTTCTTGTTGCTTATTGTTATTTCCACCTAAACGCTCATTTTCTGGCATGTATTGCTTCTCAAAATGATAATTTTAAGTTGAAACTGCATTTATTTGTGCCTGCACTTTAAAATTTGTTTTTGTTGTAAACTGTATTTTTAAGTGTTACTGGCTTCCCACTCAAGTGCGACAGCCATTACTGCACTATAAAAGTTTTTTTTTGCATTTGTTTCTACTGTTTTCTTGAAAAAGACAAAAAAACAAAAAAATCTTGCTATTTTCCCACCTTAGTAAGCTAGAAAACTCCAGTTTCAGATACCTGATGATACCTAGACTGTGTTTAAGCTTCTGTGTTTGTCCATACCTTACTTGGGGAAAAAGGAAGTTTCTTTGTTCACCAGTGAGAGTGGGGAGCTCTGAACAGCCTACCTACCCTTGGAGGAGTGGTTTCTGACCAGAAACTGTAGTTTTTTTGGCCATTTTGGGCTAATTTCTATCTCTTTAATCTTTCTGATATAAAAAAATGCATTTGCTTGGTTTTTGTGTTTGTATAAGCTCAGCAGATCCTGCTCAGGTGCCCTGCAGAGACCTACAATGCTAGAGAGACAAAAGGAGATGTTTTTGGAGGTTTTAAGTATCATTTTTTGTTTTTTCTTGCTGCTTATTGTTATTTCCACCTAAACGCTCATTTTCAGGTGTGTATTGCTTCTCAGAATAATCATTTTAAATTGAAATTGCATTTATTTGTGCCTGCACTTTAAAATTTGTTTTTGTTGTACAATTGTATTTTTAGCTGTTTCTGGCTTCCCACTTAAGTGTGACACCCATTACTGCACTATAAAAGTGTTTTTGCATTTGCTTCTACTGTTTTCTTGTAAAAAAACAAAAAAAATCTTGCTATTGTTCTGCCTTACTAAGCTAGGAAAGTCCAGCTTCAGATACCTGCAGATACCTGGACTTTGTTTAAACTTCTGTGTTTGGCGATACCTTACTTGGGCATAAAGGAAGTTTCTTTGTTCACCAGTGAGAGTGATGAGCCTGCCTACCCTTGGAGGAGTGGTTTCTGCCCTGGAACTGTAGTTTTATTGGCCATTTTAGGCTCATTTATATCTCTTTAATCTTTCTGATATAAAAAAATGCATTTTCACAGTTTCTGCATTTGTATAAGCTCAGCAGATCCTGCCCATGTGTCCTGCAGAGACCTACAATGCCAGAGACACAAAAGGAGAGACTTTGTAGTGTTTAAGTACCATTTTTTTTGTTTTTTCTTGTTGTTTATTGCTATTTCCACCTAATCGCTAGTTTTCTGGTGTTTATTACTTCTCAGAACTCTCATTTTACACTGAAATTGCATTTATTTGTGCCTGCACTTTAAAATTCGTTTTTGTTGTAAAATGTATTTTTAAGTCTTACTGGCTTCCCACTCAAATGTGACAGCTATTACTGCACTATAAAAGTGTTTTTGCATTTGTTTCTACTGTTTTCTTGAAAAAGTGGGGAAAAAGTTGCTATTTTCCTCCTTACTAAGCTAGAAACATCCAGTTTCAGATACCTTCTGATACCTGGAATGTGTTTAAGCTTCTGTGCTTGTCCATACCTTACTTGGGCAAAAAGGAAGTTTCTTTGTTCACCAGTGAGAGTAGGGAGCTTTGAACAGCCTACCTGCCCTTGGAGGAGTGGTTTCTGCCAAGAAACCATTGTTTTATTGGCCATTTTGGGCTAATTTCTATCTCTTTATTTTTTTTAAATAAAAACTGCATTTGCGCATTTTTTCTGTTTGTATAAGCTCAGCAGATCCTGCCCTGGTGTCCTGCAGAGACCTACAAAACCAGAGAGAGGAAATGAGAGACTTTGGAGTGTTTAAGTACCATTTTCTGGGTTTTCTTGTTGCTTATTGCTATTTCCACCCAAATGCTCATCTTCTGGCATTTATTGCTTTTCAGAATGCTCATTTTACACTGAAATTGCCTTTATTTGTGCCTGCACTTTCAAATTCGTTTTTGTTGTAATTTGTATTTTTAACTGTTACTGGCTTCCCAGTCAAGTGCGACAGTTTTTACTGCACTATAAAAGTGTTTTTGCATTTGTTTCTACCGTTTTCTTGAAAAAACACAAAAACAAAAAAATCCTGCTATTTTCCCACCTCACTAAGCAAGAACAGTCCAGTTTCAGATACCTGCTGATACCTGGACTGTGTTTAAGCTTCTGTGTTTGTCCATACCTTACTTGGGCAAAAAGGAAGTTTCTTTGTTCACCAGTGAGAGTAGGGAGCTTTGAACAGCCTACCTGCCCTTGGAGGAGTGGTTTCTGCCCAGAAACTTTAGTTTTATTGGCCATCTGTGGCTAATTTCTATCTCCTTAATCTATCTGATATAAAAACCACAATTGCACGGTTTTCGTATTTGTATAAGCTCAGAAGAGCCTTCCCAGGTGTCCTGCAGAGACCTACAGTGCCAGAGAGACAAAAGTTGAGATTTTGGAGTGTTTTAGTACAATTTTTTGTTTTTTCTTGTTGCTTATTGCTATTTCCACCTAAACTCTCATTTTCTGGCATTTATTGCTTCTCAGAATGCTCATTTTACACTGAAATTGCATTTATTTGTGCCTGTACTTTAAAATTTGTTTTTGTTGTAAAGTGTATTTTTAAGTTTTACTGGCTTCCCACTCAGGTGTGACAGCCATTACTGCACTATAAAAGTGTTTTTTGCATTTGTTTCTACTGTTTTCTTGAAAAAAACAAAAAAAACAAACAATCTTGCTATTTTCCCACCTTAGTAAGCTAGAAAAGTCCAGTTTCAGATACCTGCTGATACCTAGACTGTGTTTAAGCTTCTGTGTTTGTCCATATCTTACTTGGGCAAAAAGGAAGTTTCTTTGTTCACCGGTGAGAGTGGGGAGCTCTGAACAGCCTGCCTGCCCTTGTAGGAGTGGTTTCTGCCCAGAAATTGTAGTTTTATTGGCCATTTTGGGCTAATTTCTATCTCTTTAATCTTTCTGATATAAAAACCGCATTTGCACAGATTTTCTGTTTGTAATAGCTCAGCAGATCCTACCCAGGTGTCTTGCAGAGACCTACAATGTCAGTGAAACAAAATGAGAGGCTTTGGAGTTTTTAAGTACCATTTTTTTTTCTTGTTGCTTAATGTTATTTCCACCTAAACACTCACTTCCACACATGTATATCTTCTCAGAATGATCATTTTAAATTGAAATTGCATTTATTTGTGCCTGCACTTTAAAATTTGTTTTTGTTGTACAATTGTATTTTTAACTGTTTCTGTCTTCCCACTCAAGTGCGACACCCATTACTGTACTATAAAAGTGTTTTTGCATTTGCTTCTACTGTTTTCTTAAAAAAAAAAAAAAAAAAATCTTGCTATTTTTCTGCCTTACTAAGCTAGAAAAGTCCAGTTTCAGATCCCTGCTGATACCTGGACTGTGTTTAAGCTTATGTGTTTGGCCATACCTTACTTGGGCAAAAAGAAAGTTTCTATGTTCACCAGTGAGAGTGGGGAGTTCTGAACAGCCTACCTGCCCTTGGAGGAGTGGTTTCTGCTCGGAAACTGTAGTTTTATTGGCCATTTTGGGCTAATTTCTATCTCTTTAATCTTTCTGATATAAATCCACATTTGTGCAGTTTTTGTGTTTGTATAAGTTCAGCAGATCCTGTCCAGGTTTCCTGCAGAGACCTACAATGCCAGAGCAACAAAAAGAGAGACTTTGGAATGTTTAAGTACCATTTTTTCATTTTTCTTGTTGCTTATTGCTATTTCCACCTAAACGCTCATTTTCTGGCATTTATTGCTTCTCAGAATGCTCATTTTACACTGAAATTACATTTATTTGTGTCTGCACTTTAAAATTCATTTTTGTTGTAATTTGTATTTTTAACTGTTACTGGCTTACAACTCAAGTGTGACAGCCGTTAATGCACTATAAAAGTGGTTTTGCATTTGCTTCTACTGTTTTCTTGAAAAAAACAAAAAATAAAAAAGTCCTGCTATTTTTCAACCTTACTAAGCAAGAACAGTCCAGTTTCAGATATCTGCTGATACCTGGACTGTGTTTAAGCTTCTGTGTTTGGCCATACCTTACTTGGGCAAAAAGAAAGTTTCTTTGTTCATCAGTGAGAGTGGGGAGTTCTGAACAGTCTACTTGCCCTTGGAGGAGTGGTTTCTGCCCAGAAACTGTACTTTTATTGGCCATTTTGGGCTAATTTCTATCTCTTTAATCTTTCTGATATAAATCCGCATTTGTGCAGGTTTTGTGTTTGTATAAGTTCAGCAGATCCTGCCCAGGTTTCCTGCAGAGATCTACAATGCCAGAGCGACAAAAAGAGAGACTTTGGAGTGTTTAAGTACCATTTTTTTCATTTTTCTTGTTGCTTATTGCTATTTCCACCTAAACGCTCATTTTCTGGCATTTATTGCTTCTCAGAATGCTTATTTTACACTGAAATTACATTTATTTGTGCCTGCACTATAAAATTCATTTTTGGTGTAATTTGTATTTTTAACTGTTACTGGCTTACAACTCAAGTGTGAGAGCCGTTACTGCACTATAAAAGTGGTTTTGCATTTGCTTCTACTGTTTTCTTGAAAAAAAACAAAAAACAAAAAAATCCTGCTATTTTCCCACCTTACTAAGCAAGAACAGTCCAGTTTCAGATATCTGCTGATACCTGGACTGTGTTTAAGCTTCTGTGTTTGACCATACCTTACTTGGGCAAAAAGGACGTTTCTTTGTTCACCAGTGAGAGTGGGGATCTTTGAACAGCCTACCTGCCTTTGGAGGAGTGGTTTCTGCCCAGAAACTTTAGTTTTATTGGCCATTTGTGGCTAATTTCTATATCCTTAATCTACCTGAAATAAAAAGCACAATTGCACATTTTTTGTGTTTGTATAAGCTCAGAAGAGCCTTCCCAGGTATTCTGCAGAGACCTACAACACCAGAGAGACAGAAGGAGAGACTTTGGAGTGTTTAAGTACAATTTTTTTTTGTTTTTTCTTTTTGCTTATTATTATTTCCACCTAAACGCTAATTTTCTGGCATGTATTGCATCTCAAAATTATCATTTTAAGTTGAAACTGCATTTACTTGTGCCTGCACTTTAAAATTTGTTTTTGTTGTAAATTGTATTTTTAAGTGTTACTGGCTTCCCATTCAAGTGCGACAGCCGTTACTGCACTATAAAAGTGTTTTTTTTGCATTTGTTTCTACTGTTTTCTTGAAAAAAACAAAAAAAAACCCCAAAAAATCTTGCTATTTTCCCACCTTAGTAAGCTAGAAAAGTCAAGTTTCAGATATTTGCTGATACCTAGACTGTGTTTAAGCTTCTGTGTTTGTTCATATCTTACTTGGGCAAAAAGGAAGTTTCTATGTTCATCAGTGAGAGTGGGGAGCTCTGAACAGCCTGCCTGCCCTTGTAGGAGTCGTTTCTGACCAGAAATTGTAGTTTTATTGGCCATTTTGGGCTAATTTCTATCTCTTTAATCTTTCTGATATAAAAACCGCATTTGCACAGATTTTCTGTTTGTATAAGCTCAGCATATCCTACCCAGGTGTCCTGCAGAGACCTACAATGCCAGAGAGACAAAATGAGAGGCTGTGGAGTTTTTAGGTACCTTTTTTTGTTTTTTCTTGTTGCTTATTGTTATTTCCACCTAAACGCTCACTTTCAGGCAGGTATTGCTTCTCAGAATGATAATTTTTAATTGAAATTGCATTTATTTGTGTCTGCACTTTAAAATTTGTTTTTGTTGTACAATTGTACTTTTAACTGTTTCTGGCTTCCCACTCAAGTGCAACATCCATTACTGTACTATAAAAGTGTTTTTGCATTTGCTTCTACTGTTTTCTTGAAAAAAAAAACAAAAAAAAAATCTTGCTATTTTTCTGTCTTACTAAGCTAGAAAAGTCCAGCTTCAGATACCTGCTGATACCTAGACTGTGTTTAAGCTTCTGTGTTTGTTCATATCTTACTTGGGCAAAAAGGAAGTTTCTTTGTTCACCAGTGAGAGTGGGGAGCTCTGAACAGCCTGCCTGCCCTTGGATGAGTGTGTTCTGCCCAGGAATTGTAGTTTTATTGGCCATTCTAGGCTAATTTATATCTCTTTAATCTTTATGATATAAAAAAGGCATTTGCACAGTTTCTGCATTTGTATAAGCTCAGCAGATCCTGCCCAGGTGTCCTGCAGAGACCTATAATGCCAGAGAGACAAGAGGAAAGACTTTGTAGTGTTTAAGTACCATTTTTTTGTTTTTTCTTGTTGCTTATTGCGATTTCCACCTAATCGCTAGTTTTCTGGCATTTATTACTTCTCAGAACGCTCATTTTACACTGAAATTGCATTTATTTGTGCCTGCACTTTAAAATTCATTTTTGTTGCAAAATGTATTTTAACTGTTACTGGTGGCAGCTATTATTACTGCACTATAAAAGTTTTTTTGCATTTGTTTCTACTGTTTTCTTGAAAAAGCAAAAAAACAAAAAAGTCACTATTTTCCACCTTACTAAGCTAGAAAAGTCCAGTTTCAGATCCTTTCTGATACCTGGACTGTGTTTAAGCTTCTGTGTTTGGCCATACCTTACTTGTGCAAAAAGAAAGTTTCTTTGTTCACCAGTGAGAGGGGGGAGTTCTGAATAGCCTACCTGCCTTTGGCGGAGTGGTTTCTGCCCTGAAACTGTAGTTTTATTGGCCATTTTGGGCTAATTTCTGTCTCTTTAATCTTTCTGATATAAATCAACATTTTTGCAATTTTTGTGTTTGTATAAGTTCAGCAGATCCTGCCCAGGTTTCCTGCAGAGACCTACAATGCCAGAGCGACAAAAAGAGAGACTTTGGAGTGTTTAAGCTCGTTTTCTGGCATTTATTACTTCTCAGAACGCTCATTTGACACTGAAATTGCATTTATTTGTGCCTGCACTTTAAAATTAGTTTTTGTTTTAACTTGTATTTTTAAGTGTTACAGGCTTCCCACTCAAGTGAGACAGCCATTACTTCTCTATAAAAGTGTTTTTGCATTTGTTTCTACTGTTTTCCTGAAAAAAACAAAAAAAAATCTTGCTATTTTGCCGCCTTACTAAGCTAGAAAAGTCCAGTTTCAGATACCTGCTGATACCTGGACTGTGTTTAAGCTTCTTTGTTTGGCCATACCTTACTTGGGCAAAAAGGACGTTTCTTTGTTTACCAATGAGAGTGGGGAGCTCTGAACATCCTACCTGCCCTTAGAGGAGTGATTTATGCCCAGAAACTGTAGTTTTATCAGCCATTTTGGGATTATTTTATATCTCTTTAATCTGTCTGATACAAAAACTACATTTGTGCATTTTTTGCATTTGTATAAGCTCAGTAGATCCTGCCCAGGTGTCCTGTAGAGACCTACAATGCCAGAGAGACAAAAGGAGAGATTTTGGAGTTTGTAAGTAGCATTTTTTTGTTTTTTTTCTTGTTGCTTATTGCTATTTCCACCTAAATACTTGTTTTCTGGCATTTATTGTTTCTCAGAACGCTCATTTTACACTGAAATTGCATTTATTAATGCCTGCCCTTTAAAATTTGTTTTTTGTTGTAAATTGTATTTTTAATTGTTACTGGCTTCCCACTCAAGTGTGACAGCCATTACTGCACAATAAAAGCGTTTTTGCATTTGTTTCTACCGTTTTCTTGAAAAAAACAACAAAACCAAAAAATCTTGCTATTTACCCATGTTACTAAGCTAGAAAAGTCAAGTTTCAGATTCCTGCTGATACCTGGACTGTGTTTAAGCTTCTGTGTTTGGCCATACCTTACTTGGGCAAAAAGGAAGTTTCTTTGTTCACCAATGAGAGTGGTGAGCTCTGAACAGCCTACCTGCCCTTGGAGTAGTGGTTTCTGCCCTGAAACTGTAGTTGTATTGGCCATTTTGGGCTAATTTCTATCTCTTTAATCTTTCTAATATAAAAACCACTTTTGCGCAGGTTTTGTGTTTGTATAAGCTCAACAGGTCCTGCCCAGGTGTCCTGCAGAGACCTACAATGCCAGAAAGACAAAAGGAGAGACTTTAGAGTGTTTAAGTACCATTTTTTGGTTCTTCTTGCTGCTTATTGCTATTTCCGCCTAAATACTTGTTTTCTGGCATTTATTGTTTCTCAGAATGCTCATTTTACTCTGAAATTGCATTTATTAATGCCTGCCCTTTAAAATTCATTTTTTGTGGTAAATTGTATTTTTAACTGTTACTGGCTTCCCACTCAAGTGCGACAGGCATTACTGCACTATAAAAGTGTTTTTGCATTTGTTTCTACTTTTTTCTTGAAAAAAAAACAAAAAAAACTTGCTATTTTCCCACCTTACTTAGCTAGAAAAGACCAGTTTCAGTTACCTGCTGATACCTGGACTGTGTTTAAACTTCTGTGTTTGTCCATACCTTACTTGGGGAAAAAGGAAGTTTCTTTGTTCACCAGTGAGAGTGGGGAGTTCTGAACAGCCTACCTGCCCTTGGAGGAGTGGTTTCTGCTCAGAAACTGTAGTTTTATTAGCCATTTTGGGCTAATTTCTATCTCTTTAATCTTGCTGATATAAAAACCACATTTTCATTTTTTTTGTATTTGTATAAGCTCAGCAGACCCTGCCCAGGTGTCCTGTAGAGACCTACAATGCCAGAGAGACAAAAGGAGAGACGTTGGAGTGTTTAAGCAGCATTTCTTTTTGTTTTTTCTTGTTTTGTATTGCTATTTCCACTGAAACACTTGTTTTCTGGCATTTATTGCTTCTCAGAATGCTCATTTTACACTGAAATTGCATTTATTAATGCCTGCCCTTTAAAATTGGGCAAAAGGGAAATTTCTTTGTTCACCAGTGAGAGTAGGGAGCTCTGAACAGCCTACCTGCACTTGGAGAAGTGGTTTCTGTCCAGAAACTGTAGTTTTATTGGTCATTTTGGTCTAATATCTATCTCTTTAATCTTTCTAATATAAAAACCACATTTGCATGGTGTTGTGCACCGGGCAGCATCAGTTAGCTAGGGTTAATCTATTTCCGACTCCACAAAGTCTACTCTTCTGTTTTTCCCTTGGAACTACACAAACCTGCAACTTTAACACTCAAGCCATTCATTTTACAGCTCAGCACTTGCTTATAACTCATCACAAGCACGAAATACCCCTAGCACTAGCCCCCCTTATACTGTCAAGAAGGACAAGGCTTTCTATTCGTCCTCACCAGTCAATCAGAAAAACAGCTCACTGTACCTGTTCAGGCATGTCCAAAGGGTAGTTTCCGGTGTACTCTCCAATCCAACTGGTGAATCTGGGCATTTTGAGGCAATGTTACAACTGCCTCATGTACACAGACAACCCTCTCCTCCTACCACCAAACAGTAATGTATGCGACAGATGCAATTATACTGCCAGACTGGATGCAAAGCTCTCTCAGACTGTTACTGACTGTCAGGAGGAGAAGGGTAATACTTGCAACACATCACCAATCTCACACAGACCTAACAAACCAACACAGGCAAATAACACACATAAATACATGAAAACATACTCGGAGGCTCTAAATAAAAATCTGCAAAAGTTACAGAGACCTCCAAAGCAGACAGTAAAGCAACCTCCACAACCCATCACCAACCATGAAACACATACTTCACATAATCAGTGTGCCACGCAATCACACCCCTTAAGTCAAAATAACATACCCAACACTCTAGTGATAGCTGACTCTATAGTCAGGCACACTGATGTCCCACTAACTAGGCTGGACAAGGAGAAGGTTAAGTTAGCTGCCTGTTGGGCGCCAGGATCCACCAGATAACACAAGCCATCAGGTCACTCCAGAACAAGTACAAATACAACTCTGTCATTGTACGTGTTGGTGTGAATGACCTGAGACGTACCTCCCTGGACTACACGAAAAGAGACATGGAAGAGCTCTCTGATCATGTATCCCAGGCAGGTATGACCCTGAGTAGCATCCTTCCCTCACCAAGAATGATGCCACAGTATAAAGAAAAAATGATCAACTTCAACAATTGGCTAAGTTTCTGGTGTCATTCAAAGGGGATCCAGTATCTGTCTTCCTGGGATGACATGCTCGACAAGCCACATTGTTTTACAAGAGATGGCTTGCACCTGTCACCCTTAGGCTTTTGAATACTGGCAAAGTCTCTTGCCACTCTCATAGTGACTTTTTTTGGCAAGGCTCCAAAGACAAACACACCACCGTAAATAGCACAAGTAACCAAAAACTGAGGGTAATTACAGAAGTCTAAACCACAAAATGCACACACTGAAGGCACTCCTCAGTATGGAGAACATTGATATCTGTGCAGTAACAGTAACCTGGTTTAAGGCTCCAGAGAGCACCCCAGCACTACCAAGCTATAACTCATATCATACCTTTCGGCCACAGAACCTGGACTGAAACACAAAAGGCGGGGGTGTATCCATATTCATCAAGGATACTCACACCTCCAGGTTAGTGGTGCAGCACGATGCATCACAGATCATCCAAGTGCAACTAACAATGGGCAAAACTGAAATCCTAATTGTAGCTGCTACAGATCACCCACTATGACCCAGGCCCCCATTGCACATTTCTGGAGACACTGGGAAATATGAAGACCCTACCAAACACCCTAATACTGGGTGATTTCAACTACCCAAACATTAACTGGGAGAACTACTCAAGTACTAACTCCCTTGCCCAGTGCTTCCTAGAATTTATAAACTCGAATGCCCTGGATCAATTGGTCAACACCCCCACCAGAGGGAACAACATATTGGACCTGGTCATCACCAACATGGGTGACCAGTGTTCCACACCTGACGTCAACCCCTCACTGGTTAGATCAGACCATAGACTAATCACTCTGGATATTCACATTCTGCCCCCAATCCCAATCAAGGACACCACTGTGAAAAACTTTTCAAAAGCAAACTTCACATTGCTTAAGACCGAGGTGGAAAGGTTCACAGCCCCACGCCAATGGACAATGCTGTCCAAGCTGCTGAAACCTATACAAAGGCACACTATGATCATCTGTAGGAATGCATGGATCGGACTATCCCAAGTAAAACCAAGACTCACTCCTCCAAGAAAAGGAAACCAGTCTGGTGGACTCCTGCCATAAACAGGCTCTACAATAGAAGGAGGAAACTAGTGCAGATAAGAGCAAAATCCCTAAAAGGAAAGACATCCCTGATCAGTATCAGCAAGAAACTACGATCCCTCATTAAATCTTCCAAGACTAGCTTCGAATGAAAAATTGACAAGGACTCCAAAGATAACCACAAATCATTCTTTAGCTATGTCAAGAACCTAAGTGGAAACTCTCAGATCTGCTCTGAGTTGGTGCAGAATGGCACAAAATACACTGAACTGACTGATATTGCCAACATTTTGGCAGACAGGTTCAGTGCAAACTTCACACCCCTCTCACCCCCTAAAGGGTCCATAACCATACCAGAAGAATGTAAGGCTCTGGCAATCAATGACAGACAGGTTAAAACAGCCCTATCCAAAGCCAAAAACACAGCCTCAATAGGACCGGATGGTGTCCCAGGCTGTGTCTTACAAGAGCTCCAAAATGAACTAACCCCTCAGCTAAACACACTGCTCAAACTCGTCCTCTCTACAGGCTATGTACCCACAAAGTGGCACACAGCAACAGTTATCCCACTTTACAAAAGTGGCACCACAATGGACCCTGGGAACTATCGCCCTATAAGCCTGACTAGCCTGGTCTGCAAGGCTATGGAGTGCATCATCATGGAACTCATTAACAGAGACATTGGAAACCTCCAAACTTTGGACCCCACCCAGTTTGGCTTTGTTAAGGGCAGATCATGCCTCCTAAACCTGGTGGACATCTTTGAGACAGTTACTAAGGCATTAGATGAGGGTAAGGAGGTCCACACAGCGTACCTAGACCTTGCAAAGGCTTTCAACATCATTCCCCATTTTGATATTATAGACAAACTCACCAACCAGAACATTAACCCCTACGTCCTGAGATGGGTTGCAAATTGGCTCATGGACAGATCCCACAAGGTGAAAGTTGCAGACTCTAGGTCTGACTCCAAACCGGTTACAAGTGGTGTCCTCCAGGGCTCAGTCCTAGGACCCCTTCTGTCATTTATATACTTCTCAGAGGTACAGGCAAGCACAGGAGGACTTTGGCTTACCAAGTTCGCAAATGACTGAAAACTAGGGGCCATAACTGATTCTCCAGTTGATACAGACACCCTCCAGAAAGGTATCACTGAGACAGATACCTGGTGTCAAAATCATGGCCTCATTTGGCTGAATGCCAAAAAGTGCATAGTCATCCCCTTTGGAAAAAACAAAGTACCCGTGAACTACCACATAGGTGGCAGTCCCCTAAATACAGAAAAACTAATAAGGGATCTGGGGACCCAAGTAGATAGCAATCTCTCCCTTGATAATCATATTGCCAAGGTGATTAGAAAATCCTTCTATGTGGCCCATCCAATCTCAAAAAGGGTTCGCATCCAGAACAAAGGAAGTTATTGTGCCTCTCTACTCATCACTTATTGGACCCATTATAGAATATAGCGCCCCATTTGGGATGTACCTTACAAGACACCTGCAACAGCTGGAAAGACCACGAAAGTACGTCACCAAGAGGATTACTGGCACCAAACAGATGACCTATGCAGCCTGACTAAAGAAACTCCAGCTGTACTCGGTTGCATACCGCTTACTCAGAGGTGATCTCTGATTGATATACAAGACCATGTCCAACCCAGAAAAATAAATCCCTGAGAGCCACACGCTCTAGGGATATAAACCTTACCACAACGATAAATAGGACGTGCTGGAGGGATAGATTCCTGACCCACAGACTCCCCATGCTTTGGAACAAGATTCCAATCTACATTAGGCAGAGCCCCTCACTAGCGCTCTTCAAGAGAAACCTTGACAGATGGATGGGAAACAATTTACCGCAGAGATTACTGCAGCGGCTCTGCTGGACAGAGGCGCAGAGAACTAATGGCTCTGCTGGTCAGAGGAACAGGGAACTAATCTAAGGGGGTGGCGAAAGCCAACACACTCTGGCTAGGCTTATAAATGACATTGGGCAGATAGCCTAGCACTTACCTATGAACCTATGAACATATATATATATATATATATATATATATATATATATATATATATATATATATGTACATTCGGACATCAGGTCCACAATCTCAAAACTCCTTCCTGCACAGCTGCACTATTCTGCCTTGCTACAACACAGACAGGTGCCACATATGGACACAGCCTAACATTAGGGGGTATATATAGGGCCAGATTTCAGGTAACCCTATTACACACCTATGGCATTTCAGCGTGCTACAATACATGTTAACCTGATTGTCCTGCAAGTGGTGGGCTGTGGAACCCATGTGTCCATCATTACGGCATTACTTCTACCACCAGCTATTGGCCACAGTAATATACACCCCTTCCATTACACACCACACACTATATTGGCATACATGTTGTCAGTCGGTGCTGCTCTACACAGTTGATGGGTATGGCCCACTACCTACAGGGACAGACTCTAATGTTCATAGCAGTTGTTCAGCTGAAGATCATTACAACAGCAACACCTGATAGCACATGCATTTCATTCCACATCATCTACCCCAGTATTACGGACCAAGTACTACAGTCAATTACATGCATATATTCTTCACATACTTGTTATGGGGATGAGGTCTGTTGTAGATAGTATCCTTGTAGGAGGTAATTTTTTTCACTCCTTAGCCTGCTTCTTTTTGTTGTCTTTTTTGGTGGTGTTGTGGTTCAGGATCTGTTGTATGTTTTCTGTTTGTTTTCTCTTTCTCTTTCTTTCTATGCTTCTCTCTCTCCCTCCTCAGTAAATGGATTGAGCTGCTTGGAATAGATTGCAGCATGGCTTTTGTGGGTGATGCACATGATCAGGTGATGGCCTCTGCACCAATCAGTGTCCTCCACTTGCTACATGCATGCAGCATGCTGTGTAGTAATTCCAATTACCACTGTCATGGCAACCCACTACTATAAATCCCTGCATCATGTGGGCATGGTTCCTTTACCTTTCCTGTTTGGTGGACATCCTTCCTGTGTGTGGGCAGCAGTGTTACAGACAGCAGGTAGCAATACCTCTTACAAGAGGACTTGCACATTCAGGCCAGCTACATATTTGTATGAGGTTCCAGAACAACAAACAGAGAGTGTGAGTAATGTTGTTGTATGCATTGTATAGCACCAGTGTTACAGGGTTTGTGTGTACATATTAGTTTAACACGGACTGCAGTCTGTCTGCATAGCTCACAACTGTATGCCTATCCACTTGATGACCAGAGGTGTGTGTGTTATATTTTGCCTGCCACCATACAGGTCTTGTGTCAGATATATCACTGGCTGTGTGTGTGTGTCTTGAGTGATATCAGTACATGGCTACATCCATTTGTGTTTCTGACTTCATATTCCTGACTAAAGGTATGTTACAGACTATCCTGTAACACCAGCAGCTTGCTTAGTGTATGACAACACTATTTCACATATGGGCCTGTGTTCCAGCCTCTGTCCTCCATCTACATATCAGGCTTTGTCCATATGACATGCTGTCAGGGGTTGTTATGTAGTGGCCTGTGAGTATGTCATGCAGCCACTCCTGTCATCATTCCACTGCTGTTGTGGCCCCCACACATATTGTGGGGTTGGGTCCATATATGTGTGGGCTTCATCTGCACAATACATGTGTGCCCTTATTCAGTCCAGAGGCCAGTGTATGTAACAGTGGTATATGACCCTGTATGTCAGTGTATGGGGGGTGCACCATAAGTAACCTAGGCTGTTACAACATGTGAGGGGTATAAGGGGTAAGCTGCCTTAAGGTATCTGGATGTACATTACCATACAATTCACCTTGGGTAAATGCAGGCCTACTGCTTCCTGACATACAGACTGTTCTGTTTGTTAGTGTGATTGTGATGGTTTCAGTTATGCCTTGTTATGTAACAGATACATCCCATTGTGTCAACTGAGGTCTTTACCCCCTAGGGATTATGTACAGAGTGTAGATAGAGGCTGCTGGACTATACATCTGCATTACTTACTGTTGATTAATTGTTATCCTGTGGCCCAGTCTGTCTTTACTGTTGTACTACATGACGACCTTGGCCTGGACAGCAATATATGTAATTCTTTCCGGAATACTGTACTACTTTATTTGTTTGACAGTTGCATTAGTCTGTTTATATGTATTTCAGAGTCTAAACAGCTATATGACATGGCATATAAAACTGTAATAGTACACAAATAAAACTTTCTCATGTAAGCAAACCTGTGTGTGGTGTTATATCCTTTGACCTCTCTGAGGATATATGTTGCAGGCAACAATTGTCTTTTGTATGGGTGACTCATACAGTGTCCAGTTGGTAAGGTGGCAATTGTAGGCATACTGGCTGTTCCGTATGGTGTGCATCCTCTATCTTCATCTATATATGTATATATATATATATATATATATATATATATATATATATATATATATATATACGCAGCGGTAGCATTGTTGCCTCACAGCAAGAGGTTCTCCAGTTCGATTCTCAGCTAGTGTGTGGGGAGTGCATTTTGTGTGGAGACTGCATGTCATCCCCGCTGGTTGAGTGGCGTTCCAAAAAACATGTGTGAATGGGCGTGCCTTCGTTGAAGGTTGGGTGTTGAGCTGGCAACTCGGCACCGTGGAAAATCTACTGCCAATCATTAGCGGACTGGAGTTCTGCTGTGGCGACCCCTAATCGGGAAAAGCCGAAAGACAACAACATATATATATATATATATATATATATATATCTATATAAATGTGTGTATCTGCATATACGTGTGTGTGTATATGTATATTAGGAATGTTTATTATGTTTATTGCTTCCACATTGTACATTCTCTATGATAGCCAGACTGTACTACATGATATGTTATTGATACCAATTTGACATCATACAGGTGGGATGGATTACTGTTAACATTGTGTGCCCATGTTGTGTCAGGTTCTGGATATGGGATTTGCAACAGTTGGTATTGTATTGCAGGGCAGACCTGTTTGGCTGTGGGGGGGGGGGGGATATCAATACATACAAGACATATGCTGCTTGGGCCTCCTCACCCCCATTAACGGTGCATGTGGTCATAAATGTATTTATGTTCATATATATATATATATATATATATATATATATATATATATATATATATATATATATATATAATTACATAAATATATTGCTATATATATATATATATATATATATATATATATATATATATATACATATATATATATATATATATATATATATATATATATATATATATATATATATATATATATATATATATATATATATATACATATATATGTCAACATATATATCTATAGATGTATGCATATGTATGTATATATATATATATATATATATTTATATATATATATATATGTGTGTGTGTAGATATTCATATATACATACATATATATATACATACATATATATATATATATATATATATATATATATATATATATATATATATATATTATTTATTTTATTTTATTTATTTTACATTTGTTAACCGGGCTAGTCTAACTGGATATATTTCCATTTTCAGCAGAGGCCCGGGGAGAAAAGCTCCACATATAGACAAGAGAGATACAGTATAAGCAAAAATAACAGAGTAAAATCTGGTAGGACGTAGACAATGTACATTGTTAAAACATAGGACTTTAACTTCCTATACAAAGTAATGGACAACATATTAAACATTATTTAACATTTTAAAACCAAAAAGAGAAAGCGTAAAACAAAGGAAAAGAGAAACAATAATAGAAGGAGTGAGCAGATTTATTAAAGTTATATACTGTCTGGAAAAAAGACATAACCATATGGAGGAAGGATATATGGGGGAAGTCCATATACAGTGGAGAAAGTATGCTATAGGAGGAAGCAGAAGGCATAAAAGGACAGGGAGAGAGAAGAGAGATAATTAAGGAAGTTAAAGTTTTAATCAGGATTAGAGCAGGGACAAATCCAGTGGCTTTTAAGGTAGATTCTGAGTTTTTGTTTAAACAGAACAGTAGATGCAATGGAAGTAAGTTCAGTAGGAAGTTGATTCCAGTGTTTACCAATGGTATTAGAGAAAAGGGAATCACCAGCTAGGTTATTAGATTTGGTTAAGGTTACTAGCAGTTTGCTTGAAGAGCGAAGTGAGTTCAGATTAGAGTAAGGGGTTAAGAGGTTAGAAAGTACAGGTGTGTTATGAGGTTGGTAGAAAGCTCTTTGGACAAACATAAGTTGGGAAAGAAGCAACATGTTTGTCAGTTCAAGCCAGTTAAGTTGCTGCAGGTTCAGACAGTGGTGAGTTCTGAATTGCTTACCAGTAACAAATTTAGCTATATTATTGTAATTGGTAGACAGTTTAGAGAGATTGTTTTTCTTAAGGTTAGTATAGATTGGTGAGGCATAGAGAAGAGTGGAAATAAGATGAGAGTGGGCAAGAGTAACTTTGGCTGAGGGGGTTAAGAAAGTTTTAATTCTATAGAGAGAGCCAAGTTTCCTGTCTACAGATTTAATGGTATTGTTGATATGACAGTTGAAGGAAAGATTGTTGTCAATCATGACACCTAGCAGTTTAGTAGTAGAGTCGGGTGATATAAGGGTTCCATTATTAGATGAGATAGTGAAGTCTAATGTGGGGGATCTAGTAGTAGGCTTAAAGAGTAGGAGTTTAGTTTTTTTTGCGTTTAGGAGTAGGCAACATTTTAGGAACCAAGTTTCAACTTTGGAAAATACAGTTTGAGTAATTGTTTGAAGTTCAGAAATGGATCTTGCAGAACAAATTAGTGTGGAGTCGTCAGCGTATTGTATGCATGTAGCCTGGGGAATAGCTACTTGTAAGTCATTTATAAAGAGGGAGAATAGAAGAGGTCCGAGAATAGAGCCTTGGGGGACACCAAGTGAAATTGGGAGAAGAGACGAGAGTTTGTTATCCCAGAGGACAGCCTGTTTCCTGTTAGTGAGATAGGAACTAAACCAGTGGATAGCCTTAGATTCTAAGGAAAGAGATTCGAGAATTTTTAAGAGGAGAGGGTGGTTAACCATGTCAAAGGCTTTGGACAGGTCAATAAAGAGAGGTGAAGACAGGATGTTATTATTGCGATTCTTGTTAATAAAGTCTGTAAAGGAGAGGAGAGCAGTGGTAGTACTATGAAAAGGCCTAAAGCCATGTTGACAGTTAGTAAGAATGTTGTTTTTTATTAAGTGGTTCATTAACTGATGGTGAACACATTTTTCCATGATTTTTGTGAGTGGGGACAGGAGAGCTATGGGCCTGTAATTAGAATATTCATAGGAGTTACCTCCTTTATGTAAGGGTATGATGTGAGAGATTTTCCAGATGTCAGGTATGGTTTCTTCATTTATAGTTCTGTTAATAAGAATAGATATGGGATAGGCTATTTTAGAGGCTGCTTTTTGAAGGAATTCCGATGGAAGCTGGTCAGCCAAGGGGGTGCATGGTTTAAGTTTGTGGATACATTTCTGTATAAAGGTGGTGGAGATGGGTTGTAACCTAAAGGTTGGTAGTTTGAAAGATGCATGGTCAGGGATGCTAGTGTTGTCAATGGAGAGGTGGGAGGCCAAGGAATTAATAGTGTCAATAAAGAATTAGTTGAAAGTATTGGCAGTATCAAGGGATGAATTCTTTTCAGACCCGGAAGGGGAAGGAGTGGTAATCTGTCCAGGGTGAAGAAGTCTGTTTAGGGTTGACCAGAATTTTTGAGGGTTATTGTGATTCACTTGCTGGAGATTACTATAATAGCTCCTTTTGTCAGAGAGGATAGCTTTTTTGGTACTGTTTCGATATAAATACACACACACACACACACGCACACACACACACACACACACACACACACACACACACACACACACACACACACACACACACACACACACACACACACACACACACACAGACACACACACACACACACACACACACACACACACACACACACACACACACACACACACACACACACACACACACACACACATCTACATGTATAAATACATTTCCTGTACTGTTGAATGACTGTGCTGAATGATATGTTTGTGAAAACTTCTGAGTTATGTATATCTGACATGGCTTAGTGGTGAATCACTTTGGCTATGGTGTGCAGGGTTTGGGGTATGAGCCTTGCAGAGGCTGTTTATTTTGTTGCTGGGCAGAACAAGAGCCGTTGGATACAAAGTGATTAAGGCACTTTTAAGCAGTTGTAAGCGGGTTTGCGCAGATTTGCGTGGAGGTAAGCACTGTCAACTTCCGGTTATAGTTTCTTACACTCAGTTAACTTCTAAACTGCTTAACCTGTGTAGGCATTGCTTACCCCCAAGCAAACAAGCTTAAACCCACTTACTGCTGCTTAAAAGTGCTTACACCCGCTTACCGCACGATAATTTCTTTAAAAGTAAAGAATAAAGGGTTGATAGGAAAGTGGTGAAAAAGGGGCACAAAGAGGGAAAGACAGTAGAGAAAATAGCTAGGGATGTGCAGGAAGAGTGTAGGGAAGGTCCATAGTTGCCCATTTCTTCTACAGCAACAGCTGTGCATATACACTGAATTTGGGGATAGATTTGGACACTCAAACCCCTGAGAGAGGGGTGATGACAACAATAATATGTTGTGAAACCAATTAGACCAGATTACATGTATCCAGTGGACATGTGTGAAATGGACAGCTATGTATGGGGCGAAATTTTGTTTTGGGAACAGATTGCCCTTTTTTTCAGATGAGAGTGGGATGTTGGGGAGGAATAGTAGGTATATTTTGGGAGGTAGGTTTGGTAGGTTAACAGACAAGACAAACAAGGCACATACAGGGGTGGTATATGACACTTGTGGGGGGTAAACACCTTAATGGGGAGGGGTGTTGGGAAATCAGAAGCCCATGAACCCCCTAGTCAAAACAGTGGGACTGAGGTCCCCACCCATGGGCAGTCACTACTGCACCTTCACAGCCCAGAAGGTGGCTGTGCTAGGGGCTGAGTCAGAGAGCCAAGCTGACCCTCTAGTCATGACATGCGGCCCCTGAGCTGGTGTAGCAGATCTCCAAACTCCTGGTTGAGCTCGCTACGCACCACTACCCGGACCTGGAGATGGGTGACAGGTTCCTGTCCGTGCCCATTCCCTGGGGGGCAAGCCCCATCCCCTGAGGTGGTTCCACCCAAAGGTGGCACAGGATCAACAGACGAGGAGGTCCTGGGTTGGGCCCCAGGTGTGCTGGTGCCCAGTGCCACGGCCAGCTGATGTGGGACAGGTGGGTCTGCTGAGACCCACATTCCCATACGTGCTATGGTGTTTATGTTTTATCAACATATGTGCATTAGTAATAGTGAACACATTCTAGGATTAGGTATAACAGCATGCATAGATATTTTCATTAACCCAGACACCAGATATGAACAGTTGCATAGCAAACAGAACACATGCATATATGGGACCACAGTGGTAATTACAACAGCATGCAGGTACATTTATGGCACCATGCCACCAGTGTTGGAGTATTTCAACATAGCACATGCATAGAAACAGATGTAAATAATTATCAAACAATAGGACATATGCCCCAACATTACACTTAAGTCAGCATGTACCAATTGAGTTGGGTATTTAGTTTATTGTTGCAGATATGATGGGTGGAGAGAAAGATGTCAATTAACAAATAGTATATTCCTGTAGTTTGCATTACTTTCCTAGTCAGTGCTGTTATCTGTACCTTACAAGTATTAGTACACTACCCTATTGCCTTACTTAGGACAGTGGTATGGCTGTCGACTACTATATACATGAACTGGTTTTACCTGCTGTATACACCTCTTACCTGGTATAACTGTGGAGGAATTGTTTGTTAACACTAACTTACTGTTTCTACACATACTCCCAGATACCAGGCTGATGTTATGCACATACCTGTTCATCTCTTTTTGCACAGACTCTGGGCATGTCTTGACCACATGCAGGTGAACCGGGACATATTTTGACTATTGCCCTCTTAAAATGTAGTGAATTACAACACTCTTATACAGGATTTCCTAGACAGTTATATTATGTAGCACAGTGTGGGTGACAGTGATGAGTGATACCTTATTATTCAGAGCAACTGCAACACTCACAGTGCCATACAATACCAGAGTAAACAGTACCAGTACAGGGTATCAATCTTTTATTTCTAGGCACAGTGTTTGTATCTGACAGACCTGTGGGAGTAATGTTTGTTAGCACTACCTGGATGTTGCCACACAAATTACCAGATTCCACATTAGTATTATGCGCATACATCTCACTCTGTTACTGTACACACTCTGGTCACAGCTTGACAACATGGGGGTGTAGATGGGACATACTTGGCATATTAATCTCATAACATTTTGGGGAGTTGCTAGAGTGATAGGTTTGTTCTCATAGATGTCTGACAATCAGTTGTATTTCTTGTTTGCTGCCTAAACATCTGGGATCATTTCACTGATTTCCCAGGGGGACAGGGTGACAGGCAGCAGATATGGGCTGATATACTGGACATTCTGGACAGATCTGTACAGTTGTAGGGTATGATTCTGTATGCAGCCTACTACCACTCCCAGGATTTGGACCATGACTGTTTCTGCTAAAAACAAAACACTGTCCATCACAGTTGTGTGTGCTATATAGATATTGCTGTATATCTCTTATCTGATTTCTGTCTATAATTCTCCTGTGGTTTTACATTCTGACCTTGTATTACAACACTCATACAGAATTTCCTAGACAGTTCTATTATGTAGTAGAGTGTGGGTGACAGTGATGAGTAATACCTTATTATTCAGAGCAACTGCAACAATAACAATGCCATACAATACCAGAGTAAACACTATAGCACAGGGTATCAATCTTTTATTTCTGGGCACATTGTTCGTATCTGACGGACCTGTGGGAGCAATGTTTGCTAGCACTACCTGAATGTTGCCACAAAAATTACCAGATTCCACATTAGTATTATGCACATACATCTCACTTTGTTACTGTACACACTCTGGCCACAGCTTGACAACATGGGGGTGTAGATGGGACATACTTGGCTTATTACTCTCATAACATTTTGGGAGTTGCTAGAGTGACAGGTTTGTTCTTATAGATGTGTGACAA
Organism: Protopterus annectens; assembly: GCF_019279795.1. Classification (NCBI taxonomy): domain Eukaryota; kingdom Metazoa; phylum Chordata; order Ceratodontiformes; family Protopteridae; genus Protopterus; species Protopterus annectens. The sequence continues at coordinate 409,900,670 of NC_056741.1, forward strand.
TCAGTTGTATTTCTTGTTTGCTGCCTAAATGTCTGGGATCATCCCACTGATTTCCCAGGGGGACAGGGTGACAGGCAGCAGATATGGGCCGATTTACTGGACATTCTGGATATATCTGTACAGTTGTGGGGTATAATTCTGTATGCAGCCTACTACTACGCCCAGGATTCAAACCATGGCTTTGTGTGCTAAAAATACAACAGTTCACATCTCAGTTGAGTGTGCTATTTGGATTTTGTTGGGTATATTTTCACTGTTTTCTGTCTATGTCTCTCTCAGTTGTACCATATGACCTCTTGGGATTACACCAGTCACATACAGACATTCCTACACATTTTATTTATGTTGCACAGTGTGGGTAACAGTGCTTAATACAACAGTACTATTAAGTGATTGCAAATCTACATTACCATATGATACCAGAGTAAACACATGCAGTCCAGCAGTTAGACCTTTATTGTCAGGCTATTATGCTTTTATTTACATACAACCTATATGAGACTCTTTCTGCCAAATTCTCTGGTGTATGCAGTACATGCCTTAAACAATACAGGTTTTATACAGGCAATTAACTTACTACTACTTTTAGATTTATTTCCTATGACAGTCCATGCAAGAGTATTACTAACCTGCCTCACGTTGCAACCACTCCAAGTGAAATCCATGAGCCTCTTGGTTCGTAGCCTGCTCATTTGTCACTGTGAAGGACATAAGAGGAATATTTAGCCATACCTATCCATAATATACATGAGCTGGCAATTATTAAATAGGTAGTAGACTGACACACACGGCTGGGACCTCCCCTGTCCTCCTAGCCTTTTGGATCCACTGATCCAAGAGATCCTCCTTTCACCACTTCAGGCCAGCATAGTGATGTTTGATCTGTTCACCAGTTTAGGGTATGCCAGTGGCACTGGTGAGGTCATGGGCGAGAAGGTCACAGGCTTCCACTTTATATTGGGAACCCTGGTACTGGCCCTGCAGCAGTCTCTGGTCATGGTCTTTCACAAGGAGTACTGCCATGACTCTGGACTCCTGGATGCCCCCAGCACTGCACCCAAAAGAACACACCTTCTCCCATTCCATACATATTGCCTACAAGGGGAAGCTACAACCAGTTATGAGATGTATTCCCACCTGTTGGGTTTAAATAGGGCCGATTTCCCACACTTTGCTGTGATTGGACAGTTTTGAAAAGGCTAAGCTATGGGCAAACCTGCTTACCTAAAGTTGGCATTGCTTAAAGGGGTATATCAATGAGCAGACTGTGTTAGCTGGCCTACATATTGCTTACACCTACTAAGCTGGGCTGTGCAATGCTTAGCGTTGCTTAATATTTAAGCTGCATTATATTTGCTTTTTTGGCATTGATTTATTATTCATTACATGTTATATATGTGTTTGATAGCTATAATTCATGTGTACGTACACTGTATGGGGTCTTTGTGTGTATTAGGGGATCTCAACACTTTATTACAATGACACCTCACATCTGGGCTTAATGCAGTACTCCAGTTCACATATTTATGTTATGTAGTAGGTTATACAACATAAAGCTGTATATAGATTCCTTTCACATGTTCAGTTTGAATTCCCTATAATGAGGATCTGTTTGGTGATACCTCAATCCTATGTACTGCTGTGATGGCTTAGTGGTTAACTATTATGACTATAGTGTACAGTGTCCTAGGTTCAAGACCTGCAAAGGTTGTTTATTTTTTTTCTGGCCAGAAGAGCGGATGATGCATACAGAGTGATTAAGGCACTTTTAAGCAATTGTAAGCGGGTTTGTGCAGGTTTGCGTGAAGGTAAGCAATACTAACCTCCGGTTAAATATGCTTACAGAGAGTTAGCTTCAATATTGCTTAACCTGTGTGCGCATTGCTTACCTCCATGCAAACGGGATTAAATCACTTACTACTTCTTAAATATGCTTACTCCCACTTACTACTGCTTAATAGTGCTTACACTTGCTTACTAGTGCTTATTCCCGCTTACCACTGCACTAATTTAGACAGTAATGTGTACTGGTTCTTGGGAATGTGGTGGATTAGGAAACTTTGTGCAGTTAGTATTCATTACACATTTTACCTTCCATTTCTATCCCTGCTTCCTGTGTACATATACTGTATGGGGCAGTTGTGATTATCTGTGGCCTTTGCAACATTATGACAATGACACCTCACATCTGCATTTATTGCAGTACTCCATTTCGCAAATATATGTTATTTAGTCGGTTATGTGACTAAAAATATTGGTCATAAAGTGATTTGACATGGAAAATGGAATGTACTGGAGGAGGACTCAAACCAGGAATGACTGCTCATAAGACGAATGCTCTCCCCCCTACACTATTGCTGTACTGCTTCATTTCCATATATCTTGCTTTTTATCCTCTTGTGCCATTTAAGCTGCATTAACCGTAGCTAAATGATGGGCAAACCCGCACAGCTACGGTTAAATTTAATCTGTTTCATAAAAAAAAAAATCTTTATATTTGCTGTTTTAACTATTGCTCTTGTAAACATAGGGGGATGTTGCTGGGAGTATGCAAACACCTATGAGCGGTCTCGTTCATTCTTTTATTAATACTCTGCTGTTCTTCACTACAGGGAAGTGTATATTCTGAGAGCTCTGCTCTCAGACATGCCCCCTGCACTTGTACATGCTCCGTGTAAGTTTAGGAGCTCAGGCAGTGCGTCTTCACTAATATGCATGGCGCGCTGCCATCCTGCTCCTAAACAGCCGCTTCTGTGCAGGACTAAGCTAGTCTTGCATGGAAGGATAGTGAATCCAGGGGATAGTTTCTGATTTTCTCTGTATGCAAATTATAATGACATATATAGCCTGTGTGGCCAGTTAAGGAAGGAAAATACTATATATTTTAAAATGATAATATTTAAATGTCATTTGGTTATTCTGAATATACATTTACATATGTCTTTTGTGAAATATTAACAACATCTGAATACTAGTGACCACTTCTAAGTTCATTGCCTATAGTGTAAACATTCTGGGCCAGATTCCAAAATCCTCTTGGCATGGTAACATGCCCCAATTTAAAAACTATGTCTCTTGTAGTCCCAATTCATTGTAAGCTAACGGGGACTGCAAGAGCCCTATGCCCAATTTCAAAAGAGAAATCAAACTTGCTACACCACTGATAGCCAATGATGTACAGTGGCAAGATTTGCCAATGCACAGTGTTGAGTAAATGGTGAATCCTATTAAAGTCAATGGGATGAGCAGACAAAGTGGCAACTCCACCTATATGTGGATGTACAGCTGGTTGTACATAGTTCCTCATATAATGGAAACTGCACTGCAGTTGTCAGGCATTGGGGAGGGTGCTGAGTCCATGAGCATGCGAGGGATTAGCTTGCATTGCTGAATTCTTAAAAATAAAATTAATTCCCTGGTGACCTGGTTAGACCACATACCCATTATTTTTTATTAAGATGCACCAGACATAATTGTCTCAAATTGGGAGTTATGTATGTACTTCTAAATGTATGTCTCTGCTCTCAATATTCCATCCGTTAGTCATAATTCCTGGCAGTATCTCAACCTAGGCATCCCTTAGAGTTGCTGCCATTACAGACAGTCCCACACCTTCATCCAGGAAAAGGGACAATAGTCAAGGTTGCAACATATTGTGTCAGTAACAAAAACGCAACACAGAGAACCAAAAAAGAAAGTAAACATATTAAAAATTACAGTTTATTGGAAGGATAATATGTATAACATAAAAAGAAAGTAGTGTACAATGTTGTAAAGTAAAGGATGAAAACAACAGAGTAAATAAGGAAAAATTGGAAGAGGTGTTTCATGGACCAGAGTCATTTCTCCAGTTAAAACACAGCTTCTCAGATTTAGTCAAATCATATTTGAAAACAATACTATTCACTGAGTTCACCAAAGAAAGAACAGGCAAATACTTTTTTTAGTAAAAGCAAGTATTTACCTTTTCTCTTATTATGCTGGTTGGCAGTGATTGAGTGCGTACGTATGTGCATATGGGTGGCTTCCCTCACTGTTAAACAAGAAAAATATCTGCAGTCTTTTTATCACAAGTCTGCGCATTTGAAACAGAATGCTTGCTATATTTTGGAAGACCCAATGATTATTCGGGAAACTTGAAGAAGATGCATACAGGCTGTAGATAGTTTCAGTCATTATGATAATAAAAGGTAAGAAGTAGTAGTTAATATCTTTCTGATGAGAGAGAAGAGGAAGGCACTTTTTTCTTCATTTATTAACCTGGGTAAGCCCACTAGACAATAGCTGATAATGGGACAATAAAATGCTGTCTGTTAAATGGAGCATTATCAGGAGCATTATCTGTGCACAACACTGATTTGCTTCAGACACCTAGAATTAGAGCCAGCTTGGTAAAAAACAATGTCTTGGATTTGATGTTCTCAGATCTGAAATTGGATACTCGTATGAAAAACAGTAGTTATCAATAGGGTGTATAGTTAACTTAACTGCAGACTTAAGCCAATCAATGCGAACAAATCGATAAAATGTGATAGACTTTCCAGAAAAATATAGAAAGTACACAAGAAAATTATATGAATAATAGGAATATACTAAAATACTGCCATAAAAAATACCATTACAAAAGCAACAAGCCATTGTATGAACAGATATACAAATCACAAATAAAAAAAACACTAGCTTTCAAATCACGTGACATTACAAGTTAGATAAAATACATAGGGACAGATTCCAACAGGAGTTGTGGGTGTAGTAACATACCACACTTTGCAGTTACTCCAGTCCTGAGTCTAAAAAATAGGACACCTCTACCTCTCATTTACTGTACACTAAAGGGTCTGCCAGTACCTTACATACAATTCCAAAATAGGAATCTGGTTCACCCTACTTAAATAGTTAAGCATTGTCTATTGGTGAGGTTTACTATTACAAGAGTGAATAATTATTGAAGTCCATTGTATTTAATGAGCTCCTTAGCAAAGAGGGACCTCCACCTGCAGAATAGGTGGAGCTGTCCTGCAGGTTTTGGGACACATAAGGGGGATCCTGGGACTGTGCATGTGTGGCTCAATGCAGTGATAGCCATTCCTCAAACTCCTGTGGTGATGCTTCACAATGTTCGGTAGATCAAAACTAGATTTCCTTCCCTAGTGGGCTAGTAACTCTGCATTCCTCTCCTTCATCCTGGGTGGAGAGAAAGTCCATTGTGCCTGCATTCACCAGCCCAGCCTAGTAGTAGTACCACCTGTATGTCAGAGTTGGCAGTGCAGGCAGGCCAGGTCTGACGCATAGGTGGAGATGCTATACCGTAGAACTTCAACTAGACTCAGAGGTGTCACAGAGTCCTTGGGTAAATCCAGCCTGCACTCAGAACATGTAATGGCATTCATTAATATCGCATGTTATAGACCCTCATTACCCACTCCTGGTACAGTGTGCTTCCCTTCAATTCAATATCTCAACATTGAGACGTAATGCATTGGGTGAATTCTCCCCCCCCCCCGATAATGACATCCTGGGGTTTGGAGTGGATTTCACATTTCACAGTAGCAAAGGTAGGATGGCAGAGGCTGCTTGCAGTTACTACTACATTTTTTTTAATCTTATCCTTAGTGTGTGTGTGTGTGTATATATGTATATATATATATATATATATATATATATATATATATATATATATATATATATATATATATATAAGGACACATAAAAGGAGAATGATAATAGAGAAAGGCTGGTAAGAGTTTCAGGTAAAGCAAAAACAAGGACCAAAACAATGGAAAAAACAGCAAGTTAACTCAATGAGGAGATAAAACCTTTTATAGATTTATAACAGAGGAAAAAAAGGAAGATAGAAAACTTTAATAAATTGTTGTGGGAAGACAGAAAAGGGTGATAAAACATCATGAATACTTATGTTTTCTACTGTAATCACAGTGGAGAAAGGGGAGATTTTATCACATGCACTTGATGTGCTGTGCACTTAATCCCCATTCTTTCATATCTGAATGGATTATTTATTTACTTATTTATTTGTTGACTTTTGATTACTGGGAAAGTCCGACTGGACAGAAGCCTGTTTTCAGTGGGCACCCAGAAAGGAAAGCTCCAAATTATCGCAAAACATTTTAAGAACAATAATTTTACAATTATCAAAAATAAAACAAAAACATCTGCAGTTTAAATAATTATAACAAATTAGACATGATATAAAAACATTGGTTAAGACTCAATACAGGACATATGTAATATTTAGAGAACTTTTAGACAGTTTGTAGAGAAATTAAAGGTAAGTTAGTCTAGTACAAATAGGAATTGCAATATGAAGTGAGGGAAAAACAGGCTTATGGTATATTTAGAGAGAAAGTCAGGGAAGAGAATTAGATGGCAGCGAGAAAGTAAATGAAGGGAGAATAAGGAGTATAAGGAATAAAAAGGCACTTGTTCACATTTAGGGATATAGTTTATCCTGGATTTGAGCAAGAACAGAGCCAGATTTTAGCAAGGAAGTCTTTCAGAGTGGTAGAGTGGTGTTGAAAGATGGGAGGGAGGGATGCAGGTAAGGGGTTCCAAGCCTTAGCAACCTTGTACAAGTACAGACAATGCTCAGCAAATTTGCTAGGTTTGTAGACAGACAGGAGTTTTTGGTCACTGGATCACAATGATCAACTGGGAACATAGTTATGTAGAGTATTTTTTATTGCTGGACAGTCAGATGGATGCTGTATAATTTTATAGAAAGTAAGAAGCTGTGTATATATTAGTTGATGTTGCTGTTCTAACCAATTAAGGCTTTTCAGTGCTATACAGTGGTGGGTTCTGAAAGGGGTATGTGCTGCAAATTTAGCAACTTTGTTATAGCATTGCTCGAGTTTTAATTTTTGTGAAATCTGGAAATTAGTAAGAATTGGAGGACCATAAAGAGTAGAGAGGAGATGAGTAGTGGCAAGTGTAGTTTTAGTTGCATCAGTGAGAAGGGTTTGGCTCTGTAAACATCCCTAGTTTTTGATGAGTTTCTCTCACGCAATTTTGTATATGCAGGTAAATGTAAGATTATCATCCACTGTTACTCCTAATAGATTGTTATGAGAAGGGACTTCAGTGGTTGTTTTATCAAGAGGGAGTACTTTAAATATTTTTTTCAAGAGCGAGGAATTTTGGGAAAAAGTAGTAGTTTGGCCTTTTTTGGGTTGAGCATGAGTTGTGAGTTACGAAGCCATGTTTCAGTTGCTGTTAAAGCTTCCTGAGAATTTTTTTGGAGGTGTACCATGTTATCAGAATGTGCAAATGAGAGTGGAATTAACTGCATATTGTATTAGGGTGGCCTGTTGTGTGAAAGTATAAGGGTGTTGATGAAAATGTGAAAGAGGAGATCAAGGATAGAGCCTTGTGGTACAAAGGTGGTGACTGGGAGGTAAAGAGAGAGCATAGAATGCTATTTCACTGACTGATGCCTATTGGACAGGTAGCTTTTGAACCACAGAAGGGTGGGCTGAGAGAGACCTAGTGAAGACATTTGAAGTAAAATTTTGCTGTGACAAACTGCCAAAGGCTTTAGACAAGTCTAGAAATAAGGAAGATATTAGTTTGCCGTTATCCCTAGCTTTATTGACAGTATCTATATAGGTTAGAAGGGCAATGCTAGTACTTTGGGAAGGACAGAAGCCATTTTGTGTAGGGGATAGGAGTTCTTCTTGCAGGAGATAGTCTAGCAATTGTTTTTGAATACATTTTTCAAGTAATTTGGAGATGGTAGATACGATTGCTATAGGTTTAAAGTTATTAACATCTGTAGAATTTTCTCCTTTGTGCAGAGGGATAATGTGTGTCTTTTTCCAGAAAAGAGAATGTGGGATTCCTAGATTGACCTATTTATAAGGATTGAGACAGGATAGGCAATGCTTCTGGCTGCTATTTTTAGGTACTCGCTTGGAAGGTCAACACCTGAAGAAGAGCACAGTTTAAGTTTGTTTAAGAGTAGTTTCATATAGGATGTGGGCACAGGTCTGAAGATGAAAGTGGATGCGGTGATATGTGGCTATTGAGCAGGATTGGGATTAGATGTTGAGGAATCCTTGGTTAGAGATGCGATAATATCTATACAATAAGAGTTGAACTGTATTGTAGTTTTGAGTGATGAGTAATTATGAGAGGGGTTTGGGTTGAATTGCTGGACGGGATGTAATATTTTTTAATGGATGTCCAACATTTTTTTAAGGTTGTGTTTAGTGTTATTATTTAGTATTATTCTGAAAGTTATTATAATATCATTTTTGTCTTCATTTATTTGCTTTTTAGTATGATTTTGAAACATTCTGAAGTTTTCAAGCTATTGAAGTGTTTTATATTTTGTCATTCTTTCAATGCTTTTTCTGTATCCTGCATCAGCATTATGCTCTTTTTGGATAGACAATTTGCATTATTTGTTTTCAGTTTTCCTCCTTACAAGAGGTGCAAGGCTATTTAGGATATTTAGAAAAGTTGTACTGAATTCAATTACAGCATCATCTAACGGGAGGATGTTTAGGAAGTTCAGGCTATTAGATGGCAGTTTGGTAATGAACATTTCTGGGTTAAACTTGGAAAGGTTGCGTGTTGTTTTATAAATATGCTGTTTAACTGGATGTCTGAGTTGTCTGGTCATATAGACTGGGAGATAATCACTGAGACCATCTGACATTGTACCTGTAGTGGTATATTTGCTACGGTCTGTTACTTAGATCCAGTCTAATAAACAATTTGATGTCTTGCTATAATGTGTAGAGCTATTCATTAGTTGTGTGGAACCATATGAGTTCATGCTAGATGTAGGGGAATTAATGTTCAACCAGTTATGAAAGAATGACAAATAAATCAAAGACACATGCACAAGTGCAGTCAGATGGAGTGTACCCTTGAAAGTTTAGACAACTTTAAGGAGAAAGGTAAATATTCAACAACTAACCTTTTTAGCAAATTGTGGAAGGAGAGTAATACTGGCAAAAGGCAAGACAGTAGTTGCAAATTATTGACATCTTAGTCTGATCATGGCTATGAAAACCAAGAAACCATATATAATAACATCAAAATCTATCAGACAATGTACACACACACGTGTGTGTGTGTGTGTGTGTGTGTGTGTGTGTGTGTGTGTGTGTGTGTGTGTGTGTGCGCACGCGCGCGTGTGTGTGTGTGTGTGTGTGTGTGTGTGTGTGTGTGTGTGTGTATGTGAGTATGTATTTGTGTTCTTGTGCACACATACACATGCACATACGCATATACTACACACACTGGTATTTTCTAGCCCATGTGATAAAATAGAAGTGATGTATGCTTGCAGGCAAGGAATGTTTCTTATTTATGAGCACACCTGGGGATCACTCTAATGGCTCTACTCAAAAAAGGCACTGGGAACTAATGTCAGGAGGCATGATGCCAGGGTAATCCTATGGGCTAGGCTTGTAAAGGCTCCAGGGCCATTAGCCTAGTACACACATATGAACCTACTATATTCTGGAGCTTGCAGCAGTTCACCTTGACTGTGAAACATGCTGAGCTATTAGTAAATATCAGAGTGAATTCATGATGCGGTACTGGTATTCATATAAGAAGCTACAATATCACCTGCTGTTCGTAAGTAAATACCAGAACCCACTCATGCCCCATCGGTAATTGCCAATCATGTCCTCTGATAGCATGTGTCAAGGGCAGCCTGTCCTGCCCTAGTTATGGTCTTACTATTTCTATACATATTCTTTCTTTGCTTTCACACTGTGATTTATTTATTTTTACTATTCCTCATTTCTCACAATTCAACTGACATAGTATAATAGCTCAGTTAGCAGAAGTGCTATGGTATGAAATAGGAATTTGTTCTTATTTTTATGTTTATGTCAGTAGTTTTTGACCCACTGTCTTTACTTGGTGCCTTGACTATAACATGCTCATAGCTCCCACAGAATATTCAGTAGTAACTTCTGAATTTTTGGTATCCTGTCAGAACAGCATATCTAGGTGAGATATTTGTATAAGAACAAGAAGTAGGTACATCATTCAGATGTGACGCTAACTTTTCCAGGAAAAAAGGGGTGATACCTCCTGTTACCTAGTTTGTTCTCAAATTCCTCTTTTACGGAGTTAAGTTCCCATCCAGCTACTGGAGATCTGTACAAAACCATATTCTCATATATTTATACTGCACTAACTATTTAATACCACATCTTGAGAGGTTGTTGTTTTGGTTAACATAGGAATTGCTTATGGAAAATATGGCAAATTTATTCTCATTTGCAACACCCACTGAGATTTCCACAAGCCTGTGCAAGATTGGCAGAATCTCCCTGCACTGGTTCTTTGGAATAGCAATCCATAGTACCCAATCAGCAGTGAACCATGAAGATGACACTGGCAGTTTTTAGGATGGTGATACCACAGTGGGAGTCTTTGGCTATAAAGCAAGCCTTGAATCCCTTTGATTCTGCTTTAATTCTTTTTGTATGGGATCTTTGTACTTTATCCACCTGCAGCAGATGGCATGTAAACATGTTATGGAAGTATTCTATATTTAGTCTAATAAGAGCTATATACAAGGTTCGGTTAACTCTCTGGCACAGCTTTCAACCCTGAGGATGATTAGGTGAGCAACTCCATATGCTTTCTAGATGGTACAGGCTATATGGGTAGTACATTAATAGGTATTGACAAAGACACAATGGTCTTTTACTATTTTGTCAACAGAAATAAATATACTATAATATAATATAATATAATGGGTCACTATCAGTTGATCGAGTTTTCAGAAACTTGAACTCCATATGGTCGAGACCATATGATCAAGTTTTTGAAAACTCAAAGCTTTTGAATGGAGATCATGGTACAGAGAGGATTGTGAAATTGACCCCTTTTCTCACTGTAGTGTGATCTCGGAGTTGGTATATATAATTTGCAGGGGGTGTGGGGAGCACAGTCCCTTACATGGAGGATGCAGAATGGCTTACCCCCTGCAAAAATGTAAAAAAAGGTAGATTTTTTTTTTGATGTTTGAGTTTTCAGAAACTTGATCATATGGTCTCATCAAACTTTTTTTTGAGTTTCTGAAAAGTCAATCATCTGACATAGACAATATAATATATAATATAATATAATATAATATAATATAATATAATATAATATAATATAATACAATATGCTCTGGGGGAATAGAGGAATAAAGCTCTGACTATGACCCAGCTGACCAGGGTTTGATTAGTGGCTCAGATGACTGACAGAATGGCATGGGAGAGATGGGCATAAGCATCCAAGGGACAGGTGGGTGAGTCCATGAATGCCCATAGTTGTGATCCATAGTAGAGGCTGGGGACATCTCAAGATGGGTATGCCTACAAAAGGGGTTTAAGGGTGGTGGTATGGTTGAGTTGCTGCGGAGCCAAGGCAAAATGCCACACATCTACATTCCACACCTGCCCCCTCAGGCTAAATCATGGATCTGCAGTGGAGAGGGGGGGATTGAAATAGGCAGACCATAAAAATTAACCCCCCCCCGAATGGATGCACAGATTTGCTGAGTGCCTGAATGCCTTGTTCCATGACCAGCCCCAGCATTACACTAGATTAAGTGCAAGGGAGGGGTCAGTAACTGGTAGACACAGTGCAGACAGGTACTTTGGTTCTGGGACAGTAAAATGATGGAAGGAGGAGGAGGGAGAAATAAGGAGCAAAAAAATATAACATAATATAACACAATATATAATATAATATAATATAATATAATATAATATAATATAATATAATATAATATAATATAATATAGTATAGTACAGGAGACCTACCAGGAGCTGTACCTATCTTATCACTAATTTAGGGGTTGGTGAAAGAGGGGTTTTCCTGCCAGAAACACTGAATAATTTGAATCACTCAACCATGATGGAAGAGAATTTGGCTGCTGTCAGTTCTCTACACCTTTGTAAGGCTTTATGTCCCAAACGTTGCATACCAGAATTTTATAAACCATTCAAGAAACTTATGTTTCTCAAATGATGTGTTCCTGACAATGGAGGGGTAGCTTCTGCACTGGGCCTGAAGTCATTTTCTAATACCTGCCCTGTATGGATATGCACCTTACAAATTACCCATCTCTTTGTTGTCCACAGTACCACTAATTTTACTTATGATGTCACCAATACCGGTGTCAGGTGGGCTGATATGTTTTTCTTCTATGTGCATTTTCTGTAGCTACTTTAGGGTTTTATTATTTTTCTTAAGGTAAAAGTGATTCCTCCAATGGGGCCATATTACACAGGTCACTTTTTAGTGTCTATATACAATATGTTCTGATAGTTTTCTAGTTTTCCATATCAGTGAACAAGATTTGTTTGCTCAGTACATTTTCATATATTCGGTTCAGTATTTCTACCACATCTAATAATTTGGGAGTGGAAGAGCCTAAGAAGTTAAATCTTCTTCCCTGTAACACACCTGAAGGGGATTTTGTCACCTTCCCTTTTACATTTATTTCAGTGACAAAACACCTTTTTAAATTAACTGGTTTTGTGGATCTGTATATTCTGATGTCAGACTTCTTTGCTTCCGTGTTTTAGTCTCAGGATGTCATGTTATTCTGATGCTATGTTTAATCAGGGTCCTGTGCCCATCAGGATTGTTGTCTTTTTCTTTTGTGCTTCTGCTTTAATTTCTGTCTTTTCATAGTACTTTTCTCAAGGTAGACATTCTTGTATCATTATTTTTTTCTTTATTATATGGTCCACTATCATTTTTATATATGTTGTCTTACTTAACTGCTCTGTTTGCCTTTCTGGCATGAAATCTTTATGCTGTAGCTTGTTATGTGTACTTCTGCTCTTGTATATTTAAGCAAAGTGTTTATGCCTTCTGCACTTAGTACAGATCTTGTCTAACACTGGTCACTGTCACTTGATATTGTCTACCACAGTTCCTGCATTGTATTTTCTGCTCTCTGTGGAATTTATACACTTCAGCTGTCTTCTCAGACTCCACCTGTTTTTCTTCATAATGTGTCTCTATTGTAATTTATATTTTATTAAGGTCTTTCTCTTTATATCACTTAGTTATCTAACAACTTATTTCAAGTGGTGTCTCGCTTGTGCTTTCCTCCTTAACCTTTCATTGGGACATGACAGTGTTAACTGTGCCTTGACTATTTTATTAATGCTTGCATTTTGATAGTTTCTAGCTAGTGTTTTCAGTATGGGGTAATATATTTATACGGGCTCATTTTCTTTTTGACTTGCATATCTGAATTTGTGTGGTTAGATTCTGCATTTCTCTGAGACTCACACTGGTTGTTAATGTTAGCTAGCTTATCTAGTATATATTGAAGCCTGACAAACACACATACACATGCCATTCTGCTTATTATATTTTATTTTAGTAGTATCACACTTGCAGTGGTGCAAATAAACTAATTGTATTCAAGTTAATATTCAACAAATTCAAGAGTTAATACCAAAAAATCACCCACTATCCCCATGATGGCTCTGGGGGATGGGTGTGAGGGATACAACTTGTATAACCCCCCCCCCCCAGAAATTAAACTTCTATTGAAATGCTTATAAAGTAATTCTTGTAGATTAAAGGTAGTGCCAGTTCTAGAAAAACATGTAGTCAGATTCATTAATGTGTACACTAAGTGTTGTTTGTCTTTTAGGGGGCGCCACAGCAGAACTCCGGTCCGCTAATGATTGACAGTAGATTTCTTTTTTTATGGTGCCGAGTTTTCAGCCCGACACCCAACCTTCAACGAAGGCATGCCCATTCATGCATGTCTTTCGAGTGCCACTCGACCATGGGGAGGACATGCAGACTCCACACAGAAGGCACTCCAGCTGAGAATCGAACAGGAGAACTTCTTGCTGTGAGGTAACAACGCTACCGCTGCACCACCATGGCTTCACTAATGCCTACACTAAGTGTACACAATCTATATTCAAGAACATCCTTACCATATTTTGTTGGCTTTCTAGTCACTCAAAAAGATTACACTAAGTGATCATGTAGTCTACACTTTGTGGTAAACTTTATGAACCCCTCTTGATATTTAAGGCTGCAAGGAAATCAGAAGGAAAACTAAAATTAGAAGGAAGAAGGTGTAAATCTTGTTTGTGTAGTCTGTTCACTCAGAATGGTATGCACTTAGTTTAGGTGTGATTTTTGTGTTGATACACTCATGATCTCTGAGAATCCACAATAGCTAATAGCTAGGAATGTCCCACATCCTCCCAGCTGTGCATTTATGTAACACTGGAGACCTTTTCTAGAGTGGAATTTTCATAATTGCTAATAGACATTCAGAATGTCCACAATATTTTTCACTTCCGTCAGCAGCAGGTTCCCATAACTTTTTTAGGTAATATCCAAATGTATAAGTTATTATCATTTCTAAAAGCAGTTTGCAAAACACTGTAATGGGCTTCTTTTTTGTGCAACTTCCTATTACTTTTCCCTATCAGGTAACAGAAGATAAATGAATGATGTAACCTTCTTCCCCTTCCTGGCAATGCATATAATTAACTGGTTCATTTTATCTGAAATTTTTCATGAAGTTGCTTATTGTTTTTTTGTACCACATATAGAAAAATTAATGAATGGTGTCCAATTCTGTATGATATGTTGCATCTCAGACCATCTCCCACTCCTATTACAGCTATCCCATCACACTCTAATATAAAACTATTAGCACTGCAATTAGCATTGACAAATACTTGCTTGGAAAACCACCTTTGCAAGCACAATTTAATTTGCTGTTGCATTTTCAAATGCTAGCAGACCTGAATCCATGTATGAACGATGTCAGAAGTTTATAAAACATAATCTGGAGTGTTCTACCATGCTGTCATGTCACTCTTGACTTTCTAGCTGAATTCTCATCCCTCCTCATCATGCCCAATACAGCTCAGTATCATCTCCCCACTACAATAGACACAGTTCTGATTTACTCACTTCTGATTCAAATCAATAGAGCTCAAGCTTATAAAAACACTCAAGTAAAATCCCTACTGACCACATTCTCAGGGCAGATGGCCTCTACCTCTGATTTATTGTTCTCTGTCATCCAAAATACATCCTACCTGTTCCCAAACACCTTTACAATGTTTGCCTTATGTCTAGTGTTATGCCAATACCTCTCAGCTTTCCATGAGTTTGCCTCATATTTTTGCACCGCTTCTCATAAAATGTTCAAATTTCTGTGCAGTGGTCTGGGCTTTATTCCTCAATACCACTTGATAGGCTTATTTTTATGTATATAATTCATACCCTCTGTGAAGATAGGTAAAGGCTGCCAGCCTAGCCAAATAGAATTTTGTAGATAATTCTGTCATTTGTAAATAGAATTTTGTAGATAATTCTGTCATTTGTAAATATGAATGTAAGCCACAGACATTGTTCTCTTTAATGTGAAAAAACTGCACTGGATATTGAACTGCAAAAATGTAACAACAGTGCACTCTGCTGTAAGAAAGCTAAGTCAAGCATTTTATGACTGTCTTTGATGTCAAAATTCTGAGCCGATATGTCTAGAAGGAGGCATCCTGCATATTGTTTTAAGACCAGAGTTAATGGCTAGAATTTGCATGTATAAATGTCCTTTATTGCTCTGGTTTCTGACCAGGTATAAAGAATGTAAATGTAGTTTCTGTTAGCCTGGGAACACCAGAGAAGTGTGAATAATGATGTCATGTGAAGCAGCTCTGTTATCAATTTAAAGAGAGAGAATCAGAGAGCACTGAGCATTTTGTCTTGAGAACATCCAACATCACCAGCACTGCTTTGCTCTATATGTAAGTTATTTAGAACTGTGTTTTCTCTTAGATATAGCTAGGAAATAATAAGATTAGACTGGTTTGTTTTCTGTGATGTCAGAACTTTTCTACCATATTATTTTAAGTATTTCTCTGTGATCTCTGAACTCTTGACTAGCACTGTGTAGTAAGAAGTATTGTCTTGTATTTTTATTATTTATTATTAAATATTTTTAAACCTTTCAACTGTGGCTGTTTTATGTAGAGTTAATTTAAACTCTAGAGTACATTGGATGTATATAGTGATGCTGTACCAAGTCACTCTAATAAGCCTTGACTCTTCAGTCACACTTACCATTTGGATAATAATATTGCACAGTAATAATTGGACACCCTTTCAGAAGAGCCTTTGAGTAGCTGATATTAGTGTGTGGTGGCAGCTGGTACTACCTTTTAGACTGGGCAGAAAAGGGACACAGCTGCAGAACCTGTGTCAGCCTTCCCCAGGAGAGTCTGTGTGGTTGTTTATAATTCTTATCTCAAAGTCTGTGTGTTTCAGCTACTTGGGCATGGACACAAAGCACTGGTTGGAGAGAGGGTGCAGGAGGTTTTAACTTTCCCACTAGGCTGAGATTTGGACCCTATAGCTGTTCCAATGGGGAGTCTTATTGGGGACCTGAAGAGTAAAAGAGAAACCAGCTGCAGACTGACTGTGATCTCTGTGTGCTCTTAAGGGAAATTGTACTTTACTGTTTGTGTATTTATTATCGTTTCCCTATATGGATGGCCCTGACTGGTATTAGTGGTGAAGATTGAGGCTCCTTGATTGCGGGGCCAGTGCATGAGTATCATACCCCCAAATATATATAAATCTCTCCCCCTACACACATATACACACACGCACATATATGTATATATATATATATATATATATATATATATATATATATATATATATATATATATATATATACACATATATATATATATATATATATCTATATACATATATATATACATATATATATATATATATATATATATATATATATATATATATATATATATATATATATAGGTTCCCTTTAAATCATCGAATGTTGAGAACATCGAAGTTCTGATCATCGAGACCAGAACATCGATGTTCAGAACATCGAAAGTTTAAAGTGGAAGTGCCAGGTAACTGAGATTGTGGAATCTTGGGTGTGTATGCAGGGCAGCAAGTGCCCTGCATGTTGTGTGTGTGTGCCATCTGAGTGTTGGCATTGCAGGTAGGGTACAGGAAATCTCCCGTTTAGCGCTACCGCATATAGTGGTAAATGGGAGATTTCCCTTACCCCACTGTAGTGCCATCTTGGAGTTGGAATATTAAAGTGGGGGGGGGTGTGGGGGGCACAGTCCCCTACATGGGGGGTGCAGGGGGGCAAAGCCCCCTGCATAACATAGTGCTTGTGAATTTTTTTTTTTTTTTATGGTTCATTTTGAATTTTCGATGTTCTAAACATCGATGTTCTGGTCTTGATGATCAGAACGTCGATGTTCTGAACATTCGATGATTCAAAGTGAATATATATATATATATATATATATATATATATATATATATATATATATATATATATATATATATATCTCCCTTCAAACACACACACACACACACACACACACACACACACACAGATATATACGTGTATATATATATATATATATATATATATATATATATATATATATATATATATACGCGGATATAAAAAGTTTACACACCCCTGTTAAAATGCCAGGTTTTTGTGATATAAAAAAATGAGACCACAATAAATCATTTCAAAACTTTTCCCACCTTTAGTGTGACCTATAACCTGTACAATTCAATTGAAAAATAAACAAATCTGTTAGGGGAAAAAATATAAAAAATAAAAAACTTACAATATACTGGTTGCATAAGTGTGCACACCCTTAAACTAATACTTTGTTGAAGCACCTTTTGATTTAATTACAGCATTCAGTCTTCTTGGGTACACACCTGCCATCAATTAAAGAGACTCTGATTAACCCCAAATAAAGTTTAGCTGTCCTGGTCGGATTTTCCTCACATTTACTCATTTGCCTGCTACAGCAAAAGCCATGGTTCGCAGAGAGCTTAAAAAGCATTAAAGGTATCTCCTTGTTGAAAGGTATCAGTCAGGAGAAGGGTACAAAAACATTTCCACAGCATTGGATATCCCATGGAACAAAGTGAAGACAGTCATCAAATGTGGAGAAAATATGGGACAACAGTGATGTTGCAAAGAACTGGACGTCCCTCCAAAATTGCTGAAAAGACAAGATGAAAATTGGTCAGGGAGGCTGCCAAGAGACCAACAGCAACACTGAAGAGGCTGCAGAAATTTCTTGCAAATACTGATTGTGTACTACATGTGATAACAATCTCCTATAGTCTCCATATGTCTGGACTATGGGGTAGTGTTGCAAGATGGAAGCCTTTTCTTACACAGAAAAATATCCAGGCCCAGCTATAATTTGCAAAACAATATGTCAAGTCTCCCAAAAGCATGTGGGAAAATGTGTTATGGTCTGATGAGACCAAGGTTAAACCTTTTGGCCACAATTCCAAAAGGTATGTTTGGTGCAAAAACAACACTTTGCATTGCCAAAAGAACACCATCCCCATGGTGAAGCATGGTGGTGGCAGTATCATGCTTTGGGGTTTCTTTTCTTTAGCTGGAACTGGGGCTTTATTCAAGGTGGAGGGAATTATGAACAATTCTAAATACCAGTCACTTTTGGATCAAAAGCTTCATGCATCTGCTAGAAAGCTGAAGATGAAGAGGAATTTCACCTTTCAACTTACTTTCTTACAGGATGTCCTATTGTAGGCCAGTGTCTCCCTGATCGATAAATACTGCATGATGTCATACTTCAGTGACTGAGTTGTGGGTCTGGATATGGTGAACCATATTGTAGTAGTGGAGTTGACTGGTGGGGGAGGTTAGTAAATGGTGGCAGTCAAAGCCCGTTGTGGGCCTTTGTCACCTACATATTAAGGTGATGTACTGATATGCCAGTAAAAAACAGTGTTTATCAGTATACTAACATAATGTGTTTGACTATATGGCCTGTGCCCCTACAGATGGCAGGCGGTATCCCAGATACACTCGCGTGTGCCCAATTTGTCCTCCTTCAGACCAGTTAGTTACCCTGGCCTGAGTAGATAGCATACTCAATGACACTACACGCATCAGGCCTGTGCAGGGATCCCAGATATACATATTTGTAGTCCCTCTTACATATTGCAAGGGTGCATGGGTCTCACCACATCTGCTCCACTGATTGTGTAGTTGTGTAGCGGTATATCTTGTATGACTTTACTATATCCTATAACTGCATATTTCTTTCCAATTTCAGGTCATCTTGTTCAAAGGTGGGAAACACAGGAAAAGCACATTTTGCTATGCAGAGAAGGAGGTCCTGCTATAGGTTTTTCATCAGTACTTGGAGGCTTCTCATTATGCTGTATTTGACTGGGTCTTCTGTAAGCATGCTTGGAAGGACATGATAGATGACATTGCTACTGTGGGTGACAGAAATCAGGGCCAGTACATGGCCTACATGAAAACTTGAGGGATTTAATTGGTAGAAGTGTAACATCATGGGCATGGCATAGAGAGACTGCATAGCTAATACACTTCTCATGGGTATTCTACCTCTTTCTCAGGGGAGGGATCATTTGTGTGAACCTGTTGACCATACACCTGCATCCAGCATAAAGTTGCATCATCTGCTGAAGCAGTGTCCACCCCCCCCCACACACAGACATATTCAGCACTAACCACCATATACTTGCACCATAGCAATGAGGGCACCACTCTCATTGGCCAGTTTACTCAGCTTCCCCTAATCTCCTACCCATGTCTGACACTGACACGTGCACGCACGCGCGCACTCACACACACACACACACACACACACACACACACACACACACACACACACACACACACACACACACACACACACTCACACACACACACACACTTGTAATCCTCAACTATATCCCCGCACACTGTACCTGTTATTGGCACTTGCCTCAGTGTTTTCTCACCTGTTAATACTATAACTGTGCCCTGCCCTCAGCTCTGTGTTACTTGGGTACCCTATAGTTATTTAGTTAGTTAATGGGGTGGGGGGTGCATGTTTGTAAGTGCATAATATATTCCGAGACGTGGATTGTATCCTGGTAAGAACACACTTAAAAATGCACCGAATAAGCATTTTGTGTTTTAGAACACATCTAGGTGTATTCTTATCAAACTGTAACCTATACCTTGTTGTGTTTTAATGTTTGTGTTACTGTGCATATATGTAATCTTGAAACATCAACATGTTGTCAGTTGTGTTTCACAACAAAATACTACATTTTCATTCTGTCTTTCCATTGATGGGGAATGCTGACAAAAGTGACAAATGTTGCAGTAATTGTTTATAATAAAGCTACAGGAAAGGTGAGCAAACATTGTTATTCATAGAAGAAAGACTGAGAGTTGTAGTTATAATTTAATGTTTATATATAAAAGTACGTATGTATGTTTTAACCTTTACATGTCAGTGTTTTATCTGAAATTTGTTGCCTCGAAAACAATTTGGTTTAAGTTTTGATCACACTTTTTATTGCAACAACTAATTCTAAATCAATCTGAAATGTAAGCTAGCCTCAATGATGCAGTTGCATTAACTGTGTTTTTATTATTATAAAGCATTTTTATCTGTTTGGAATGAATGCGACCCTGCTTCCTTAAGCTGTATTTTCTGAAATGGTACAGAATTATTACTAATTGCAGGAGCTTGAGTCTGGATTTAACTTTTATACATTTTAAATGCACATGACTGACACAACACTAGTATATCTTTTTAAGGGAAACCCAAAAGTACTACCTGGTAAAGTGACTTCCTCACAGTATACAAGAGGGGGACTGAGAGAATTAAATCCAAGACTGTAAAACAAAGCTTATTAGCAACTCATAGTTTTAACTCTGTGCTGCACTTCTAGTCTTTCCAGAAGTCTGGCAAATGTTTATTTGCAAATTTACCAATTTTCAGTGTTAAGGGAATGCACTTTAAATACCAGATTAGGAGGTCCAGCCTTATAGACTGTCTCACTTTCATTAAAATGTGCCATAAGACAAGATAGTTGCATACACGGCGCAAAAATCTTCACTCAGCAATTTTTCTGATGGGGTGGTACAATGTCAGTGCAGTTTTGTCGTTTAGTACCATAAACTGAGTATGTTGTTTATCTTTGAAAAATTACTCATAACTATCAAACTAACACAGATTTAATTTCAGCAGTGTGTGGCTCATAGCTATATCAGTTTATGGTATTTTGAGGTGAAAATGTGCAACATAATTTATTTTGAAGCATCATGATTGCAGTAACAGTCTTTATTTAAAATCTAGACAGATTTTTAACATTTGTTTCAAAGAGTTGTGCAGTTTTTGCTCTCAGGAATATTTTATGTAGAATACATCATCAGATAAATGCTTTTGTTACCTAAACATATTCATTTAAACATTCGTGTTTATAAAACAATCCAGTTGACTACTTTATAAACAATGCATTAAGAAGTGTGCATTATACATATGTGGTTATACTTCTAGGAACTCCTAAGGCACTTGGTATTATCCAAATGGTAAACTAGAAATACTTCCATTTTTTTTCAACTATTAAAAGGTTCCTACCTCTCTTTTCATATCTACTCTTCCCTCATTAGGCCAATCATCGAGTACAATGCATCATTTGGCATGTACCTCACCAGACACCTGTAGCAACTGGAGAGGCCACAAAAGTACCTCACAAAGAGGATCCTAGGCGTGAAACACTTGTGCTATATGGACAGACTCAAAAAACTACAACTATTCTCTGTCATATACCGCCTACTTATAGGTGATCTCTGCTCGACTTACAAAGCCATGTCTGATCCAGCTCTGTTAGAAATACTACATCTAAAGAAATCCCAATCCCTCCACACCACACACACCAGAGACCTCAACCTTATTACCACAATCAACAGAACGTACTGTAGGGACACTCAGAGACTGCCCATGATATGGAATAGACTTCCCATACATGTCAAGCAGAGCACCTTGCTGACCCTCTTCAAGAGAAATCTCGATGAGTGAATGGGAAATAGAAAATTCACTCCAGGGATAACTCCAGTGGCTCTACTCAACAGAGGCACTGGGAACTAAGGTTGGGTGGCATGATGCCAGTGTAATCCTATGGCTAGGCTTGTAAAGGCCCCAAGGCAATTAGCCTAGTACACACCTATGAACTTATGAATACGAAAATAACCCCAATCATACATCCAAATCAACAAAAGAATGGCTTCACCAGAAGAAAATTAAAGTTTTGGAATTGCCCAGCCAGATCCCAGACCTAAATCCAAAAGAAATTCTGTAGAGTGACCTAAAGAGTGCTGTGCACAAAAGATGCCCTTGCAGTTTGACAGATTTGGAGTGATTTTGCAAGGAAGAGTGGACAAATATTGCCAAGTCAAGATGTGCCATGCTAATAGACTCCTACCCAAGAAGACTGAATGCTGTAATTAAATCAAAAGGCGCTTCATAGGTTCATAGGTAGGTACTAGGCTATCGGCCCAAGGGCCTAAGTAAGCCTAGCCAACAATGTTCCCTGGCTTACGCCAACCCAAGAAAGTTAATTTCCTGTGCCCCTGTCGAGCAGAGCCACAGAAGTGATCCCCGGGGTGTATTTCTTATTTCCCATCCACTCATCAAGATTCTTCTTTGCCTGACATAGATGGGTAGCTTGTTCCAGAGTATGGGAAGTATCTGGGACAGGAATCTATCCCTCCAGCAAGTCCTGTTTATTGTGGTGACAAGGTTTAGGTCCCTAGAGCATGTAGCTTGGAGGGATTGGGATTTCTTTAGGTGTAGCATGTCCAACAGCTCTGGGTTTGACATAGCTTTATATGTTAGGCAGAGATCACCTCCGAGTAGGTGATATGCTACAGAGTAAAGCTGGAGTTTTTTGAGACGATCAGTATAGGGCATCTGTTTGAGGCCAGTAATTCTCTTTGTGAGGTACTTCTGTGGCCTTTCCAGCTGCTGTAGCTGTATTGTGAGGTACATTCCAAAAGGGGCATTGTACTCTATAATGGGTCTAATGAGTATCGAGTAGAGGGGAACAATGACCTCTTTTTTCCTGGATGAGAACCCTTTTGTGATGAGGTGTGCTATGTAGAAGGATTTCCTGACTACTTTGGCAATGTGATTATCAAAGGAGAGACTACTGTCCACCTGGGTCCCAAGGTCTCTTATCACACATTCGGTGTTAAGAAGACTGCCACCTATGTGGTAGTTCATGGGTACAGAGTTTTTAGCAAAGGGGATAACAATGCACTTTTTGGCATTGAGCTTGAGGCCATGGCTCTGACACCAGGCATCTGTCTCCGTGAGGCCCTTCTGTAGGAAGTCCACATCATTTGGGGACTTGACTATGGCTCCTAGTCTGCAGTCATCTGTGAACTTTGTTAGCCAGAGGTCTTCTGTGTTAGCCTGTACTTTAGAGAAGTAGATACCAAACAGTAGAGGTTCCAGGACTGAACCCTGTGGTACTCCACTTGTCACTGGTTTGAAGTCAGATTTGGAGTCTGCAACTTTTACATTGTGGGTTCTGTCAGTGAGCCAGTTAGCAACTCATCTTGTGACATAGGGATTTATACCTAGTTTAGTGTGTTTAGCTATAATTCCAGAATGGGGGATGGTGTTGAAAGCCTTGGTGAGGTCAAAATAGGCTGTGTGAACCACGTTACCCTCATCTACGGCTTTGGTGACTGCCTCAAAGAAGTCGACCAGGTTCAGAAGGCAAGATCTGCCTTTTACAAACCTGAACTGGGTGGGGTCCAGAGTTTGGAGGTTACCAATGTCTTTGTTTATGAATTCCATGATGATACATTCCATGGCCTTGCAGACGAGGCTCGTCAGGCTAATAGGGAGATAGTTCCCAGGATCAGTGGCTCCCCCTTTGTGGAGTGGGATAACTGTTGCTGTGCACCATTCAGTGGGCAGAAAGCCTGATGTGAGGCTATGACTGAACATGGTGCTTAGGTGGGGAGCCAGTTCATTCTGAAGTTCATGTAAAACGCAGCCTGGGATGTTGTCCAGTCCCATGGATGCTGTGTTTTTGGCTTTAGAGAGTGCTGCTTTTACCTGTGAAGTTGTGATTACAGGGACTCTGCATTCTTCTTGTATAGATATGGGCCCTTTAGAGGGTGAGAGGGGGGTCAAGTTAGCACTGAACCTATCTGCCAGGATGTTGGCAATATCAGTTGGCTCTGTAATTTTTGTGCCATTGTGCTGTAAATCAGAGCAGATCTGGGTGTTGCCATTGAGATTCTTGACATAGCTATAGAATGCTTTGTGGTTGTCCTTAGAATCAGTGGCAATCTTGTTTTCATAGCTAGCTTTGGAGGATCTTATAAGGGATCTCAGCTTCTTGCTGAGGCTGACCAGGGAGCTCCTCCACTCATGGGCTTTTACTCTCTTTTGCAACAATTTATTCCTTCTGTTGTAGAGTTTGTTTATGGCAGGGGACCACCAGATTGGCTTCCTTTTTTTGGAGGATAGCGTCTTGGTTCTGTTTGGGATAGCACGATCCATGCACTCGTGTAAGTGCTTATAGAGAGCATTTGTGTAGGATTCAGCAGTCGTAACTGTATTGTCCATCTGCATGGGTGTCATGAAGTTCACCACTTCTGTCTTAAGAAGCATGAAGTTGGCTTTGGAGACATTTTTTACCATGGTTTCCTTAATGGGGGGTGGGGGCAGGATGTAGATATCTAGGGTGATTAGCTTATGGTCAGATCTGACCAACGAGGAGTTGACTTCAGGTGTGGAACACTGGTCAGTTGGTAATGACTAGGTCTAGGATATTGTTGCCCCTGGTGGAGGTGTGGATAAGTTGATCCAGGGCACTGGAATTTATGAATTCCAGAAAGTGCTGAGCGAAGGAGTTGGTACATGAGTAGTTTTCCCAGTTAATGGTGGGATAGTTGAAATCACCCAGTATTAGGGTGTTTGCTTGAACACTAATATTTTCCAGTATATCAAGAAAAGAGGAGTGGGAATCCTGGGGCATGGTGGGGGATCTGTAGCAAGCTACAATTTGGATTGCAGTTTTGCCCAGAGTTAGTTACACTTGGATAACCTCAGCTGCGTTATACTGAGCAACTAGTCTGGAGGTGTGGATATCCTTAATGAATATGGACACACCTCTGCCTTTGGTGTTCTGGTTCAGGTTAGATGGCCGAAAAGTGTGGTATGAGCTATAGCCTGGTAATGCAGGGGTGCTCTCTGGAGCCTTGAACCAGGTCTCAGTCACTGCA
Source organism: Protopterus annectens (assembly GCF_019279795.1). Classification (NCBI taxonomy): domain Eukaryota; kingdom Metazoa; phylum Chordata; order Ceratodontiformes; family Protopteridae; genus Protopterus; species Protopterus annectens. The sequence continues at coordinate 409,925,826 of NC_056741.1, forward strand.
CAGACATCAATGTTCTCCATTTTAAGGAGTGCCTCGAGTGAGTGCATTTTGAGATTTAGACTTCTAGCATTGAGTAGCATTACCCTCAGTTTTTGCTTGCCTGTTCCTGTTATGGTGGTGAATTTGTCATTTGAACCTTGCCTAAAAAAGGCACTATATGGGCTGCAAGATCCTTTGCCAGTATCCGGAATCCCAGGGGTGACAGGTGCAGGCCATCTCTGGCAAAGCATAGTGGTCTGTTGACCATGTCGTCCCAGGCAGACAGATACTGGATCCCTTTAGAATGACACCAGAAGCTTAGACAATTGTTGAAGTCAATCATTTTGTCCTTATACTGCAGTATCATTCTGGGCAATGGCAGGATGCTACTCAGGGCTAGGGTCATACCTGCCTGAGCTACAAAATCAGAGAGTTCTTCCATGTCTCTTTTCATGTAATCTAGGGAGGTATGTCTCAGGTCGTTCACACCCACACTCAGGGCTAGGGTCATACCTGCCTGGGCTACAAGATCTGAGAGTTCTTCCATGTCTCTTTTCATGTAGTCTAGGAAGGTACGTCTCAGGTCATTCACACCAACATGGACAATCACAGAGTCATATTTGTACTTGTTGTGGAGTGACCTGAGTGTGTGTGTTATGTGGTGGATCCTGGCACCCGACAGGCAGCTGACAGTGATCTACTCCTTGTTTAGCCTGGTGAGTGGGACATCAGTGTGCCTGACTATAGAGTCACCTATGACTAGTGTGTTGGGTACGTTGTTTTGCCTTATGGGCTGTGGTTGAGTGGCACACTGAGTCTGTGGGCTATGTGTCATTTGGGTTGTGTTGGTGGAGGGAGGCTGCTTGCGTTTCTGCTTTGGATGTCTCTGTTGCTTGAGCAGATTATTATTGAGAGCCTCCACGAATGTTTTTGTGTTTCTATGTGTGGATTTTGGTGGTGTAGGTTTAGTGGGACTATGTGATGAGTATGGTGTGGTGCAAGTGTTTACCTTCTCCTCTTGACTATCAAGTTCAGTCTTGGTTGGAGAGAGCTTTACCTCCAGTTTGGCTAGATAAGTGCATCTCTCACAGGTTGTAGTGTTGGGTGGTAGTAGGAGAGGGTTGTCTGTGTACATGAGGCAATTGCTACATTGCCCCAAAATGCCCAGATTCATCAGATAGACAGGAACGAACACTGGGAGCTGACCCTTGGACATGCCTGAATAAAAAAAAAAATCCTCTAGACAAGTGAGGAAAGTGAGTACAAGAGCTGTTTTTCTCTAAGCAAGTGAGGAAAATAAGTACCAAAACTGTTTTCCTCTAGGTAATGAGGAAGGTTGAGTGCTGTAGTAATTAGTAGGTTATTTAGTGCTTACAAGTTCTGAACAAGTGCTGATCACGAATAAGCAAATTCAAGTGCTAAAACTAAGAATCTGTATCTGGATCTTGTTGTAGATAGGCCACTTAGTGCTTACCTCTCCCACTGATAAGCTAGAAGGCTTCCCTTCAACACAGAAAGGCTTGGGGGCACAGAAGCTTACAAAAAGTCCTGGATACAGCAAATCTGTATCTGGACTAAACTAGTTACAGGGAAGGTGGGAAGCAAGTGTAAATGCAGGCTTTTAAACCAGAAAGTTGAAAGAGATGGAAAAACTGCCCAAATGGCTAATAGACTACAATTCCTGGACCAAAAACCACTCTTGTGACAGTTAGGCTACCTAGTGCTTACCACTCCCACTGATAAGCTAGAAGGCTTCCCTCCAACACAGAAAGGCTTGGGGCACAGAAGCTTGCAAACAGTCCTGGATACAACAAATCTGTATCTGGATTAGACTACTTACAGGAAAGGCAGAAAGCAAGCTAGGGATTTATATATATATATATATATATATATATATATATATATATATATATATATATATTTTTAGTTAAGTGGGTTGGTTTTCTCAAAAAGTTCTCTCTGTATTAGAAAGAATGAGCTAATGACAGTAGTGAAAACGCTTTAAATGTAGTACAAGCTAGCACACGAGTGTGCAACAAAATTAAGGCAAATACAGTTTAAATAAATGCAGATAAGTTAAAATGACAAAAGCAAGTTTATGAAAAATCAAATAAGAGCACTTGAACACTTAAAAGCACACAGAACAGCAAATTAAAGTATAAAGGTAGACATAGCTCTCAACCTTCCATGTCCAAAATGAGGAACACTAGCCCTCATAATGTGGAACAAATGGGCAAAATGTGGAACACCTACTAATGGCTTACTAACAACTTCAACTAGGAAGGTCATAGGATGGTTAAAATATGCTGGTTTTACTTAAAAAGAAGATCTTTCAATGAAAATTTCTATTTACAATGGATTTCACTTAAACAAATTCCTAACACTGAATGTGTGACACAGTCTTTCAATGTGGAACTTTGAGGGAACTTCGAGGAACATGAACTTTTTAAGACCCCAAATGAGGTACGTTCCTCGTAATGAGGTACACTTGAGAGGTATGAAGGTAGAAGACAGTTATGTGAGAGCAGCTCAAAAACTTTAGTATTTTTTTTTTTTGTGGAGAGGGAGGGAACAGAGCAGATTAAAATGCTATAGGGGATGTCCTTCCCAAGTGCTCTCTCTGTACACAGCAAAGGAGATGGGACTGGTAGGAGTGTCCAAAAACAGATTTACAGCAGGGGCAGGCAATTTCAAAGCCACCAAGATTAATACCACAACAAGAACGGGGGGGGGGGGGACTAACTGCAGCTAGAGACAGGGAGTATTATCTCCCTATATTATATATAACAATTATCTACACATTTCTAATCTTAAATACGTGCAGAGAAAAGTTTACTTAAATCAGCTGTTGTCAGTTGATTTATGCAGGTGAATCTCAGCAGCCAACAACTCGGAAGATGAGCAGAATGATTCAGCAAAGTCTTAATTTAAGGGTGTGCACACTTATGCAACCAGCGTATTATAAGTTTTTTATTTTTTTATATTTTTCCCCTAACAGATTTGTTTGTTTTTCAATTGAATTGCACAGGTTATATAGGTCATGTTAAAGGTGGGAAAATTTTGAAATGATTTATTGTGGTCCCATTCCTTTATATCACAAAAACCTGGCATTTTAATAGGGGTGTGTAAACGTTTTATATCCACTGTGTGTATATATATATATATATATAAATATATATATATATATATATATATATATATATATATATATATATATATATATATATATATATATATTGGTGCAGATATATATATATATATATATATATATATATATATATATATGGATAGATGTAGATATGTATTTATGTGTGTTATGTATATATTTATAAATTGGGCTCTAGGATTTGAAAAAATCAAGCACTCCAATTGGCAATGAGGGATGTGTAAAATATGTTTGGTGCATGCCTCAAAAGAACCCCCCATCAAAAATCAAGTAATTTCTTAACAACAGATATAATGTAACCCCAAATCAAATATGTTTAAAAAATAGACATATTCTTCTTTCGGCTTTTCCCGGTTAGTTGTCACTACAGAAGATCACCTGTCCGCACATGATTGGCAGTGGAGTTTTACAGTGTCGAATTGCCAGCCCGGCGCCCAACCTTCCACAGAAGGCACACACATGCATGCACTCACACCTAGGGCCAATTTAGTGTGTTCAATCCACCTACAGTATGTCTTTAGGATGTGGGAGGAAACCAGAGCACCCGGAGGAAACCCACGCGACCACAGGGAGGAAATGCAGACTCCGCACAGAAGGCACCCCAGCTGAGGATAGAACTGGAGAATCTCTTGCTGTGAGGTGGCAATGCTAACCACTGCACCACCGTGGCCGCCCTATATATATATATGATTATATATATATGAATATATATATATATATATATATATATATATATATATATATATATATATGAATATATGTGTATATATATATATATATATAGGTTCATAGGTTCATACTAGGCTATCTGCCCGAGGGCATTTACAAGCCTAGCCCATCGTTTTGTGGCTTACGCCACCCCTTTAGTATGGGGAACTATACCCATTATTTTGCTGTGCCTCTGTCGAGCAGTGACACTGAGGTAATCCCTGGGGTATATCTGCGATCTCCCATCCATTGGTCAAGATTTCTCTTGAACAAGGCCAGCGAGGTGCTCTGCCTCACATGTACCGGGATTTTGTTCCACAGCATAGGGAGTCTTTGGGTGATGAATCTATCCCTCCAGCACGTCCTATTAATAGCCGTGTCGAGGTTTAAGTCTTCCGCCCTTGTGGCTCTGATGGATCTAGATGTTTTGAGGTGAAGCATATTCATCAAATCTGGGTTTGACATGGCCTTGTATGTTAGGCAAAGGTCACCTCTGAGCAAGCGGTGGCGACTGAATAGAGCTGGAGTTCTTTCAGTCGGGCAGCATAGGACAGATTTTTGAGACCCTTTATCCTTTTGGTGAGGAACTTTGTGGCCTCTCCAGCTGCTGCAAGTGTCGGGTCAGATACATTCGAATGGGGCATTGTACTCAATCATTGGTCTGATGAGTGATGAGTAAAGGGAGACTATGACCTCCCTTGATCTAGATGAGAATCCCTTCATGATAAGGTGGGCAATGTAGAAGGTCTTCCTAACTACTTTAGCTACATGGGTGTCGAATGACAGACTACTATCAACCTGGGTCCCCAGGTCCCTGATAACTTCTTCTGTGCTCAGTGGATTGCCACCTATTTGGTAGCTAGGGGTAACCTTGTTTTTCCCAAAGGGTATGACTATGCATTTTTTGGCATTTAACTTTAGGCCGTGGCTCTGGCACCAGTTATCCGTTTCTGTGAGACCCTTCTGAAGGATATCTGTGTCAGATATGTTTTCTACTATGGCGCCCAGTTTGCAGTCATCTGCAAACTTTATCAGCCATAAACTTCCTGTGTTTGCTTGTACTTCGGAAAAGTAGATGCCAAACAAGAGTGGGCCCAGGACTAAGCCCTGTGGGACACCACTTGTGACAGGCTTTGAGTCTGACATGGCGCCAGCAACTCTGACCCTGTGGGTTCTGTCACTCAGCCAGTTTGCAACCCATCTTGTGATGTATGGGTTAACATTTAAGCTGATGAGTTTTTCAATGATACCCGAGTGGGGTATTGTATCGAAGGCCTTAGCCAGATCGAGGTAGGCTGTATGGACTGCCTTTCCCTCATCAATGGCTTTGGTGACTGTTTCGAAAAAGTCAACCAAGTTTAAAAGGCATGATCTGCCTTTGACAAAGCCAAACTGGGTTGGATCCAAAGTCTGCAAATTCCCTATGTCTTTATTTATGAGGTCCATTATGATCCTCTCCATGGCTTTGCAGATAAGGCTTGTCAAGCTAATGGGCGGTAATTTCCAGGGTCTGTGGAGGCACCGCCTTTGTGAAGTGGGACCACAGTTGCAGTGCGCCACTCCTGGAGTGCGTATCCAGAGGTAAGACTTTGATTAAACAGCTGTCCTAGCTGTGGGTTTAATTCCTCATTGAGTTCGTGGAGCACACAGCCGGGGACACCATCAGGTCCCATGGATGCTGTGTTTTTGCTGGAGAGAGCAGTTCTCACTTGGGCTGGAGATGTTTGGGGGCTGCACTCGTTTGGTATAGATATCTCTCCTTTTGGGGGGGAGGGGGGGGGAGAAGTTTGCACTGAACCTGTCAGCCAGTATGTTGGCAATGTCTGTAGGATCAGTAATCTTCACATCATTTTGAACTAGTTCTGAGCATATCTGGGAGTTTCCTCCTAGGTTTCTAACATAGCTAAAGAAGGCCTTATGATTGTCTTTTGAGTCTTTAGCTATTTTTCTCTCGAAATTTGCTTTGGATGATTTTATGAGAGCACACAGCCGGGGACACCATCAGGTCCCATGGATGCTGTGTTTTTTGCTTTGGAGAGAGCAGTTCTCACTTGGGCGCTGGAGATGTTTGGGGGGCTGCACTCGTTTGGTATAGATATCTCTCCTTTTGGGGGGGAGTTTGCACTGAACCTGTCAGCCAGTATGTTGGCAATGTCTGTAGGATCAGTAATCTTCACATCATTTTGAACTAGTTCTGAGCATATCTGGGAGTTTCCTCCTAGGTTTCTAACATAGCTAAAGAAGGCCTTATGATTGTCTTTTGAGTCTTTAGCTATTTTTCTCTCGAAATTTGCTTTGGATGATTTTATGAGAGCTCTTAGTTTTTTACTTATAGTGATCAAGGGTGTCTTACCTTTTAAGGATTTTGCTCTATCTTGTAGTAGCTTCCTCCTTTTGTTGTAGAGTTTGTTTATGGCTGGGGTCCACCAGACTGGATGCTTGCCTTTGGTACAAAGAGTCTTTGTTTTGCTTGGGAATGCCTTATCCATGCAGTCCTGCAGGTGCTGGTAGAAGGCATTTGTAAGTGATTCAGCGGCTTGAGTATTGTTTTCCGCCGGCTCGGGGGCCTGAAAGGAGACCACACTAGTCTTTAGAAGTGTGAAGTCGGCTTTTGAGAAGTTCTTTACTGTGGTCTTTTTTATATATATATATATAATATTCATATATATATATGTGTGTGTAATATTCATATATATATTTATATATATATATATATATCTATATGAATATTATATATATATATATATATATATATATATATATATATATATATATATATATATATATATATATATATATATATATATATATATATATATATATATATATATATATATATATATATATATATATATATATCATCATCTTCTTTCTGCTGTTCCCGTTAGGGGTTGCCACAGCAGATCATCTGTTTCCATTTCTTCCTGTCCTCTGCATCATACTCTTTCACACCAACCGCCTGCATGTCCTCTCTCACCACATCCATAAACCTCATCTTAGGCCTTCCTCTTTTCCTCTTACCGGGCAGCTCCATCCTTAGCATCCTTTTCCCAAAATACCCAGCATCCCTCCTCAGCACATGTCCAAACCAACGCAATCTCGCATCTCTTGCTTTGTCTCCAAACTGTCCAACCTGAGCTGACCCTCTAATATACTGACATATTAAACATGTTTATTTATTTTAGCCATTTATTAACCCTGTAAGCTTGTTAGACAAATGTGAGTCTTTTCCGGAACACCCCAAGGGCACTGATATAGTTAAATGACTTGTTCACAGTCACTTAATATCCATGTGGTGATGGATGGTATCAGACTTGGGGATTATGGATGAAAGTTGTTCCTAGTAGCAGCTTATAGCCTTACCTAGGTTGATATACTGCCAAATGTGCAATTAGATGCACTGACACTCCTGTCTTACATTATAAGAAGATCTTGATTAACTGATGTGTGACAATTCAAAATGTATAAGTAACATTAGTGAGCAAGCAGTCATATGGTTTTCTTAGATGTAGGATTTATAATATGGCAATACACCAAGGAAGGGAGTAGCAAGTTCATATTTTACTTGTAAATGAACTACAGCCACCAACTATGGATGTACATATACATGTGATTTTAGTTTACTGCATAACTGACCCACTACACTAGCATTCAGAAAATCAACCACAGATGGTTTAAATGCACACAATCAGAAAAAAAACAATATTTTATACAGTGGAGCAAGCCCCTTCACCTTACGTATAGAATGACTGCACCCCCACCCCCTGTTACTATATATATCACTAAAACACAAACTAAAAGCAACACCAAACATCTCACATAAGCCAACACCCAATAGACCCCCAACAGCAAAGCCTATAAGGCAAGCACATACTTTACCTAATACTCTTGTCATTGGGGACTGCACTGTGTGACAGACCGATGACCTGTTTACCAAGTTTGACAAGGAGAAGATAACAGTTGCCTGTGTGGAGCCAGGATCCGCAAAACACATGATCACACATGCACTCAAGTCACTGCACCTCAGGTACCAGTATGATTCTGTCATGGCCTATGTGTGTGTAAATTACATGAGACTTATTTCCCTGACCTATATGAAAAGAGACACAATGGATCTCTTGGAATATGTGTCACAGACAGGTACAAGCCTTGCAGTGAGCAGCATTCTACTTTCAATAAAGATGGTGCCACAGTATGAAGATAAAATTATTGATTTTAATAATTGGCTTAGTTTCTGGTGTCACTCATGGAGATCCAATATTGTCAACATAGGAGGACATGGTTAACAGACCATGTTACTTTGCAAAGGATGGGCTGCACCTGTCACCCCTTAGGCTTCTGGATATTGGCTAAAAATTTAACCTCCCCTTAGAGCATTTTTTATCCAATGACAAAAAGACCAAACTACCAACTTAGTGAAAAAGTCTCCAAGCAATGTTAAGGTTTTACTGTTCAATGCTAAGAGCCTAAACAAACAAACAAAAAAATCCACACCTTTCAAGCCCTCTTCACTCTGGTGAATTTAGACCTCTGTGCCATGACTGAGACTTGGTTTAAAGCCATAGTAAGTACTCTGGCAGTGCAAGGCCACACATTTAGATCAACAGCAACACTCACTGGAACAAAGATGAAGGTGTCTTGATCTACTTTAGCAACAAACATACCTCCAGATTTGTTAGGCAAGATGATACCATGGAGCTCACCCACATTCAAGTCACCATAGAGAAGGTCCCTCACCATATCATGGCCAGCTAAAGATCACCATCTATGCCCCTAGAGTCTCATGATGCTTACCCAATACTAGCAGAGGTGCTCATCATCCAGCTAGGCATCCTATTTATGGGTGGCTTTAACTTCCACTCTACAGACTGGGAAGTTTACATTGCCTAAACTCACATGCATGATGCTTCCTGGACTTTATTAACACAAACATCCTGGAACAGATAGTGCATGCTCCAACCAGAGGATCAAACATACTAGATCTTGTACTCAGCAACATAAGACAGCATTGTACCACCCACCTGTTCCATATCCTCACTAGTGAGGTCAGATCATAAAGCTGTTTCCTTTGAAGTGAAAATCAACTTGGAAAACTCATCTAAACCAGTAACCATTTACAGTTAGGATCTATTCTATGGCAGCTTACTTCCTATTAAGTGACAGTTTGTCAAAATTCAATGTTCCCCCAAACATGAAACTATCTATGCAGAATTATTCACAGAGTCCCTATACAAACATGCAAATGGCTGCATAAAGACTGCTGTACCTACTAAATGTAAACTCAAAACAAACACTAAAACAAACCTTACTGGTGGAATCCTTACCTAAACAGGGTATATAATAAAATAAAAACTACTCATGGCCAAAATTAGGAAGAGCAACTTTATTAAAGAAAAGTGCTCTTTAATGCGACTAAACAAGAAACTAAGAGGTCTAATTAAGTCAAACAAGGCCAGCTAAGAGGTCAGGATAGCCTTGCTAGCTAAGGACAATCACAAGGTCTTCTTCAGCTATGCCAGGAACCTTAAAGGTAGCACAGAGACGTATGCTGGAATGATGGTGAAAAGTACCACTTTCACTGATCAGGGTGACATAACAAACCTATTGGCTGATAAATTCAGCTCAAACTTCAGCCTAACTTCCCCCAGCTCCTCCTGGGGATAATGCCTCCAACATACTTCCTCCAACTATTAGCAGGGACCAAGTGCTAGCAGCACTCACTAAAGCCAAAAACCCCACCTCCATGGGTCACAACAAGGTCCCTGGTTGCCACATGTCTAAAACATGACCTACCAGGACCACTTGAGACACTCTTCAACTACAGCCTTAAAACAGGTTATGTTCCAAGTAATTGTTATTCTTCTCCATAAGGGTGGACCATAATGTCCAAGAAAAAACAGCACCAGCTACCTGTAAAGATGTAGCTCTAGGCAAAGAACAGTCAAATAAAAAGAAAGAAGCTGAGCCAAATCACCACGGCTGAATAAAATCCTCTTTAATAAAAAACTCCAAAGAAGTAAGTGCTTTCACGATCACACTGACCACTTCATCAGACTAACTACATTCAAAAATGCACTTGCATTTAAACACATGATTCAATTAATCACCAATTAATCACTTATACAATTAAATATCCTATCTAAACAAGTTTAAAGATAGACTAATACACTATAAAATTCATAATAAAATACATAGAGAACTATGTTAATGTCTCAAAGCCCTGGCTTTAAGGAAGGGCTTCAAAGAAACCACTTCATTAATGCCAGGTAATATATATGCATTTAATCTAAGGATTCACCTCTGCTCTGCAATCTCTGTGCAATTTTTAATGTCATCAGGTCCACCACTCATTCCTTGCTGCAAAGTCTCTAATGCTAAAAACATAAAAGAATGTGAGTCCCCTTTACCCTCTATATGCTTGACTAGAGCACTTGTTTCCTTCCTATTGGAGATATCCCTATAGTGCTCCTGTATGCGTTCTTTAAGTATACAATTGGTTTTTCCTACATAGTAGGCATTACACAATGTGCAGAATGCAAAATACACTATGTTTTTAGTTCTACAATCAGCATTGTGTTTAGCCTGTAGCTCAAAGTGTAGATCTGGATGGACATAAGTCATACATGAATGTACATGCCTGCAGGCTTGTTAGAAAAATGTGTATTTGAATACATGAGAAATGCTAGTTTGAAAGCAAAGTAGTATTTAATGCATTTTATTCTATTAATCATATAGTAGTAAAATTAATTCATGTCTAAATGTGAAGTAGTTTTGAAACTGCAGTGTGGCTTGAAGCAAAAGCTGATCCCTGACCCTGACAGAATGCTAGCTTAGCAAGTTGTAATGTTTATGCTTTTCATAAGTGATTATCTGCTGGGTTAGGAAATTAAATGTGTAAATCTTCCACTCCTTCCTGATAAGATAACTTGTCCTTGTAAATAATGAAATCTTCCTTTCCTGATGGAGTAACTTGCCCTTGTAAGATAAAAACACAGCTGTGTGAGAAAGTGTAACAGAACAAAGACATGCATTAAAAGACTGAAGCTGCTATTGTATTCGAACTGATATGAGACCTTTAAGAAGTAACTTTACAGAAAGACATTATGACTGACCAGCTGGATAGCAAGGCCGTATTGTATCTAAAGGAAAAGTTTTTTTTAAATGTACTGCATCAGCATTATTAGATGAATAGAATACTGTTAATAAAAGTGATGTAGATGCCTTGTGACTAACCACATCAGTAAGGTGGGCATAACTTGAATGCAAACACTATAAAATATTCTATACTTCCTGCATCATGTCAGACAAAATTCTGTACTTGTATGGTTTTTTGCCTCCTGGTGTACACTAGTAAACTTTTGAATCTGAACCTCCTGTGTATTGAATTCTGATTTTTTATTTAACAGTTTGGTCCTTTCGAGACGGAATTCCCTTGGTAAGCTGCAGATCAGAGTGTATCGGTGGTCGAATACTGCGCAGGAGAAGTTACCGAAATGTTTTTTCTCGAATGAAAAGACCTCCGACTGAATTGTTGTGTGTAAAGAGGCTGGCCACTTTCTGATCTGTGGCCAAAGAGTGGAATTTGAACGTTTTCAAAACCAGGAGGCTCAGGTAGGAAGAATTTGCCTTTTTTCTGTTTTAGATCAGGGACTAGGTTACAGTATATTGTTGTCAAGATTTGTTTTTGCAGATCAGGGACAAAAGGAAGTACTGTATATTTTGTCATAGATCAGGGTAACAGAATAAGGTAGACAGTTATTCTAGATAAACTGTAAACAGGAACTAAGAAATCGACATCAAGTGATAAAAAAAGGGTTACGTAACATTTTCTTTGACATGGGTAATCAGTGCACTAAAACCTCACGAGATCCGCCCCTAACCGAAGACGCAAAATACATGCAATTACAGCGTGCTGATAATGTTAGGTACTATACGAAATGGGTTAACAAATATGAATTTGATGGTAAACTAGATAAACTTTCACTAGTTAAACTCCTTAAACAGCTTAAATCTGATGCAGGAGGTCAGGCAAAAAAGCAACTCCAACTAGGCATACCTCAAGCACACAGGTGGATTGAGGAAGCAAATCGTAGAGAACAGAAGCTTAAAAATTCAAAAACATTATTTTTAGACAAAGAGGATAATGATTGGTAATAGCTACAGCTCCTCCTCCTCCTCCCTTGCCCCCTCCCTTACCCTTTTCAGGATATGAAGCGAGTGGACAGGCTGGTCCACCTCCGCGTTATCCTGAAATTTAAGACCACAACCATTTGTTAGAGACCCTATTGAGACTATGTCTCGAACACGTAAAACACATAGGAACACAGAATCATACCAGATAGAGAGGAATCTACAGGATGAGAGTGAGGAAGAAATATGCCCACTTATAGAAGTTCCAAATCCTCAGGCAGGACAGGAAGAGCAGGATCCAACACTCTTAGTATATAGACCATGGACACTGGAAGACATCCAGAAGGCTACTGAGGGAATCCCCATCCGAAAGTTAATTTTATGAAATTTTTAGAAGATTTACAAGGCATGAGGTTAAGTTACCACTTGAATGGGGAAGAAGTAGAAAAAGTAGTAAGACAAATTATAGGTCCAGATTGGCACATGATTTGTGGCACCTGGAATCCTCGTAATGCAGAACTTAGGCCACTCCCACATAGTGACGCGGAATTAGACAACAGAGTAAAAGGTCTGACGGACCGAATCTCTGAGAAATGGAAACTTAGAGCAGACTGGACTTGCATTAATCAATGCATACAACAGGAAAATGAGACAATAGATGGATATTATGCTAGATTATTAGAATGTTTTAATAATCATAGCGGTATGTCGGTTCCTGAGAACCAAACGAATGAGTCCCCGTATGAACAACAATTAAAAAATGCATTTTTGAAAGGCTGCATTGCACCTATTAGTAGTTTCATTACGAAGCATATGATAGATCATCGAACAGGGAGGCTACAAGCCTTACTCGAATACGCTAGACATGCTGAGAGACATTTTAATAGCAAAAAGAAAAAGAAGGCGCAAGTCTTCACTGCTGAAAACGGAGCTGAAGTATTTATATTACAGTCAGGTAAAAAGGGCAAGAAAAAGAATGCCCAGGGAAACAAACAGTTTGATAAACGATCAGAAGATTTTGAAGAAAGGAAAAAGAGAGGTGAATGCTTCAAGTGCGGAAAGAAAGGGCATCTAGCTAGGGACTGTAAACAAAATAAGAAAGCAACGACGGAAGATAAAGGGGATGAGGATACATCATATGAAAGTCAGGAATCACCAGTAACAGCTAGAATAGAAAAGACAAATGCCAATGTAGTAGAAGGAGTAGAGGAAGTACAAATTGATTTAGACGAAAATGGAAATGAAATTTTAGATTTAGCATTGTTGAGCCTGGAGCTCTACCTAGCAGATACAAAACCGGAAGTGACATTTCTGGTGGAGGGAAGGGAAGTCAAATTCCTGTGTGACTCAGGAGCATCACGGACTTTGATACACCCCTCCAAGTTACCAGAACATTCTGAATCACCTGATTATATATTAGTAAAAGCAGCAAATGGACAGCTATACAGGGAACCACTTTCCCATGATATAGCAATAACTGACCCTGTTTCAGGTATGACCCAGAGAAGTAAAAAGTTGTGTCTGCAAAGTGTCCAGTAAACCTATTGGGCAGTGACCTTATGCAGATATTTGGCATAGCAGTAGTTCCAACTGTACAAGGTATGGAGGCACAGAGACAAATGGATACCTTTGTAGGGCGATCGGAGGGTGAAACTTTTTATTGGTACAGCCAGGACCTAGTCACGACTGGTCCAGGGGCAGTAACCGAGGAACTGATGAACATAGCCATCAGTAAAGCCCCCTCCCTTGACACTGATTGACAGCATTTGTTACACTGTACTCTATACTACTGTACCACACCAGGACCTGATAGAGAATATGAGCAAGAATTGTTCAGAAATCGTGCAACTAGATTGGTTTTGCGTACTTTGTACTGGGATACTGAAGGGAACAGTGTAGTTATCTGTTCATTACCTCAAGAATTCCTTGCATTGTATAAATCAAATCGGTTGCCACATGTCAGCTTGACAAAGAATAAAAGTGTTAAATGGGCAGATTTAGGAGAAAAAGTAACACGATGGGAGAAACAGACTGATTTAGAACTGTCAGAACAAGGGATACAAAAACAAAAACTGAATTGGTTGACACAGACACATCCAGCTGTACACTTGCAATCTAGCGAGGACAGCTGATTAGCATTTTTATTAGAAGAAGAGGAAAAGGCCTTATGTGAAATTCCAGCAACTCTTTGGTCAACAGGCAAGTCAGATGCAGGACTTATTCGAACAGCAGGACCAGTTACAATTACCCCAAAGTCAGCTTTCAGACCACAGAAAAGACAATACCCTTTGAGAAAGGCTGCAGAAATAGGAATTAAGCCTATAATAGCAGCATTACTCAAAGAAGGAGTACTGGTAGAATCTCCTGATTCACCATGTAATACACCCCTATTTCCTGTTAAAAAAGCAAATGGGAAATGGCGGATGGTACAAGATTTACAAGCTGTAAATAATGCAGTAATACCTAGAGCACCTACGGTGCCAGACCCACATACCTTGTTAAATGATTTAGAACCGCAACAGAAGTATTTCTCTATGGTAGATATTAGCAATGCTTTCTTTTCAATACCTATACATCCTGATAGTCAATATTGGTTTGCATTTACATTTCAGGGTAAAAGGTATACATATACTCGACTACCACAGGGATATTGTGAGAGCCCAACAATTTTTGCATAAGAAATGGCTAGCAACCTGGCAGGATTTACCCCACTGGGAGGTAGTCAAATTCTACTTTATGTAGATGACATCTTGCTAGCAGCCCCCACCCAGCAGCAGTGCAGGGAGGATACTGTAGCATTATTGAAATTTTTAGCAATACAAGGACACAAATTAAACAAAAGTAAGTTACAACTTTGGAGAAAACAAGTTAGATATTTGGGATATGTAATATCCAATGAACCAAATGTCCAAAAAGCACAATAAAGTTCTAGTAAAGCAGTCACGATCCAAAATTCGATATCCTTTTATTCAAACACATAAAAGAACTACTGGTTTAGCGCTTTCATCTACGCAATCGTAGACTTCATCAGAACACTTATTACACTTTACATCGACCTATATATAGTAAAATGACCGCCAAAATCATACAATTAATCAATTAAATATGCTTGTTGGCTTAAAGCCACAGATATTTGTTCAGATGCAATCATAAATTCCTAAGTAAACTCTATCCCTTATTAATAGTTTGGTCATGTAAAAATACATAATGTAACACTAGCATATATTAAATTATATATTCTAAAATTTCCAAAACTACATCATTCATTCATAAATATTGACTATTACATATATATTAAAACTGATATATAAACATAATGTACAAACATGTATTCACATAGTTAACTAAAAACCACATATCAAAATTCATTCCTATACTTTAAAACCACAATACTACTTATTTGCTAATTAATTACATAGCATGTTTTTTATATATATTCCATATATACTACTTAGTTGCTACTTAAACTCATAGTATATTTTTTATACATTCTATGTATATTAATATATAGTACCTGTAATATTTACTTAAAAGTTTTAGCTATAAATATTAATTTCTTAAAAGGGGTTTAGTGGGTATGCAGTCATTTAATCCTGGAGGTGTTGCTGCATTTAACCTAATTTGCCACTTAATTTCCTTTTCTGAAACAAGTGCCTTAACATCACCCCCCCCTAGGGTTCTGCTTCACCACTTCCAAAATACCAAACAAGAAACCTATACAACCCGAACTGTTATTTAAATGCCTATACAAGGCATTATTGGTGTCTTTTTTACGAATGCAATACAAATGGTCATATATTCTATCTTTTAATCTCCTGTCCGTTTTGCCCACATAAAAATGATGACAGGAAGAACATATTGCTAAGTATATCAGATGCTGTGATTGGCAATTCCCTTTACTAAAATTGATCTTACTTCTTAAGATATTATCAAGTACTACACTGTCCTTATCTATAATACTATTACACTGATTACAGTGTCCGCATTTGGTGGTCCCATACTTTCCTGAATATATTTGTTTATTATTAATATGGGACCTTATTTCAAATATTCTCTTAAGGTTATGATCAGTTTTATACACATACGATGGCCTCAGCCCCAATCTGTCATTAATACTATCATCACTGGTAATAATATTCCAATTATTATCAATAATCCATTTAATTTCCCTTGCCTGTTTACCAAATTTTACAATACATGCCCTTTGAAAGTTTTGACCATCTTGTGCTATGTTAAAGTTACTAGCCTCCATGTTTGTCTGTTTCAGTGGTGGTCCTACACCCAAAACCGGGGTGTATTTTTTTCCCCACTCTTTAATAATAAACATAGAAACATCCTGCACTAGATCTTCAGGATATCCTCTATCCATAAATAACTTCCTCAAAAAGGCCATCTCCTTGAGGAAGTCTTCCTTTACTGTGGTCATCCTAGCCACTCTAATGGATTGTCCTTTAATAATACTTCTCTTCTGGGCATACGGATGATTACTATTATAATCAAGATAGCTGTTACAAAAAGTATCTTTTCTAAATATTCTAGATTGAAATTGTGTGCCATCAGAAAATACATAGGAATCCAGAAAATTAATGCCCTTATAGTCAAAGTTGTGTGTAAACCTAAGATATGTTGTAGTATTGTTTATATAATCAACAAACTGGATAAATTCTTCCTTTTTTCCTTTCCATAAAATAAAAATATCATCCAAATAACGGACATATAGTATCATATACTTATACCAGGGTGAACTAAACACAAATTCACTCTCCCAATCTAATAATACAAGATTTGCAAAAATGGGGGCACAGGCTGCCCCCATTGCCACACCATTGTTCTGCTTGTAATATTCCCCATCAAAGTATATGAAATTATTATCCAATACAATACTGATAAACTCATGTATTAGTTCTTTCCTATCTTCCCCCAACTCACTATGGATGTTAACACTCTTCATAAATCTATTTATTCCATCCTCCTTAGGTATGCATGAAAATACGTCTTTAATATCTACTGTTGCAAAAATTAATTGTGGATTCCATATGTCTTGTGTAAATTTCCCTAGGAATTTCCAAGAATCCTTTATAATATGCTTTATGTTCTTATATATATTCTTTAACCACTGATCAATAACCTTCCCGTACGGAAATGTTTTACTATAAGTTCCAGCAATTATTGGTCTGAATGGGGGATCAATAATATCTTTATGTACTTTAGGTATGCCATTAATTGTGGCAAGTAGAGGATATTGTACCTTAAAAAAATCAAAAATATAAAGGTCTTCATTGAATCAAGTTACTATTGCACACAGGCGTATAGACTTATACTTGGAAGAATATCTATTGGATGAAAGAATAGATCAGGAATTATATGATTTTTTAAAGGTACAATATCCTCTACTTGCCACAATTAATGGCATACCTAAAGTACATAAAGATATTATTGATCCCCCATTCAGACCAATAATTGCTGGAACTTATAGTAAAACATTTCCGTATGGGAAGATTATTGATCAGTGGTTAAAGAATATATATAAGAACATAAAGCATATTATAAAGGATTCTTGGGAATTCCTAGGGAAATTTACACAAGACATATGGAATACACAATTAATTTTTGCAACAGTAGATATTAAAGACTTATTTTCGTGCATACCTAAGGAGGATGGAATAAATAGATTTATGAAGAGTGTTAACATCCATAGTGAGTTGGGGGAAGATAGGAAAGAACTAATACATGAGTTTATCAGTATTGTATTGGATAATAATTTCATATACTTTGATGGGGAATATTACAAGCAGAACAATGGTGTGGCAATGGGGACAGCCTGTGCCCCCATTTTTGCAAATCTTGTATTATTAGATTGGGAGAGTGAATTTGTGTTTAGTTCACCCTGGTATAAGCATATGATACTATATGTCCATTATTTGGATGATATTTTTATTTTATGGAAAGGAAAAAAGGAAGAATTTACCCAGTTTGTTGATTATATAAACAATACTACAACATATCTTAGGTTTACACACAACTTTGACTATAAGGGCATTCATTTTCTGGATTCCTATGTATTTTCTGATGGCACATAATTTCAATCTAGAATATTTAGAAAAGATACTTTTTGTAACAGCTATCTTGATTATAATAGTAATCATCCGTATGCCCAGAAGAGAAGTATTATTAAAGGACAATCCATTAGAGTGGCTAGGATGACCACAGTAAAGGAAGACTTCCTCAAGGAGATGGCCTTTTTGTGGAAGTTATTTATGGATAGAGGATATCCTGAAGATCTAGTGCAGGATGTTTCTATGTTTATTATTAAAGAGTGGGGAAAAAAATACACCCCGGTTTTGGGTGTAGGACCACCACTGAAACAGACAAACATGGAGGCTAGTAACTTTAACATAGCACAAGATGGTCAAAACTTTCAAAGGGCATGTATTGTAAAATTTGGTAAACAGGCAAGGGAAATTAAACGGATTATTGATAATAATTGGAATATTATTACCAGTGATGATAGTATTAATGACAGATTGGGGCTGAGGCCATCGTATGTGTATAAAACTGATCATAACCTTAAGAGAATATTTGAAATAAGGTCCCATATTAATAATAAACAAATATATTCAGGAAAGTATGGGACCACCAAATGCGGACACTGTAATCAGTGTAATAGTATTATAGATAAAGACAGTGTAGTACTTGATAATATCTTAAGAAGTAAGATCAATTTTAGTAAAGGGAATTGCCAATCACAGCATCTGATATACTTAGCAATATGTTCTTCCTGTCATCATTTTTATGTGGGCAAAACGGACAGGAGATTAAAAGATAGAATATATGACCATTTGTATTGCATTCGTAAAAAAGACACCAATAATGCCTTGTATAGGCATTTAAATAACAGTTCGGGTTGTATAGGTTTCCTGTTTGGTATTTTGGAAGTGGTGAAGCAGAACCCTAGGGGGGTGATGTTAAGGCACTTGTTTCAGAAAAGGAAATTAAGTGGCAAATTAGGTTAAATGCAGCAACACCTCCAGGATTAAATGACTGCATACCCACTAAACCCCTTTTAAGAAATTAATATTTATAGCTAAAACTTTTAAGTAAATATTACAGGTACTATATATTAATATACATAGAATATATAAAAAATATACTATGAGTTTAAGTAGCAACTAAGTAGTATATATGGAATATATATATAAAAACATGCTATGTAATTAATTAGTAAATAAGTAGTATTGTGGTTTTAAAGTATAGGAATGAATTTTGATATGTGGTTTTTAGTTAACTATGTGAATACATGTTTGTACATTATGTTTATATATCAGTTTTAATATATATGTAATAGTCAATATTTATGAATGAATGATGTAGTTTTGGAAATTTTAGAATATATAATTTAATATATGTTAGTGTTACATTATGTATTTTTACATGACCAAACTATTAATAAGGGATAGAGTTTACTTAGGAATTTATGATTGCATCTGAACAAATATCTGTGGCTTTAAGCCAACAAGCATATTTAATTGATTAATTGTATGATTTTGGCGGTCATTTTAGTATATATAGGTCAATGTAAAGTGTAATAAGTGTTCTGATGAAGTCTACGATTGCGTAGATGAAAGCGCTAAACCAGTAGTTCTTTTATGTGTTTGAATAAAAGGATATCGAATTTTGGATCGTGACTGCTTTACTAGAACTTTATTGTGCTTTTTGGACATTTGGTTTGTTGCGAGTTCTAGTTTTTGGAGTTTTAATATCCAATGAAGGTAGAATACTAGATGAGGAAAGAAAAACAGCGATTTTGCAAGCACCCAAACCAACAACCAAGAAAGAAATGATGTCTTTCTTAGGTACAACTAATTTTTGTCGGAGCTGAATACCAAATTATGCTTTAGAATCTGCTCCACTGACTGATTTGATATATAAGACACCAATGGCAACACAAGATTTCTTGCAATGGACAACTGAAGCAGAAACGGATTTCTGCAGGTTGAAGCAGTTGATAGCTTCTTCATTAGTTTTAGGACTTCCAAATTATCACAAACGATTCTTTCAGACCGTAGATTGTAAGCAAGGGTATATGACATCAGTGTTGACGCAACAACATGGGGACAAGCAACGCCCCATAGCTTACTATTCATCACAGTTAGACCCAGTGGTGTGATCTTTGCCTCACTGTGTACAAGCAGTAGTTGCAGCCGCAATGGCAGTACAGGCTTCAGCCTCAGTGGTGTTATTCCACCCTCTCACATTGAGAGTGCCTCATGCAGTTGCAATAATTTTACTGCAAGAGAAAATGGCATACCTTTCTCCTGCTAGACATCTTTCATGTATGACTATACTGCTGAGCCAACCTCATATGACAATTAAACGATGTACGACATTTAATCTATCACCATTACTTCCAACTCCTGCGGAGGGCACACCACACAGCTGCCTGCAGGAAATTGAACAGTTAGCTTTACCTAGACAAGATCTTACAGATATGCCCTTAGATAATGCCAAGGTGACATATTACGTGGACGGCTCATGCAGAAGGGGTCCTACAGGGAAGAATCTGGTGGGATATGCAGTAGTTACAGACACTGAAATTTTAGAAGCTCAATCCTTACCACACAACTTATCTGCACAAGCAGCGGAATTGATAGCTTTGACG
Source organism: Protopterus annectens (assembly GCF_019279795.1). NCBI lineage: Eukaryota > Metazoa > Chordata > Ceratodontiformes > Protopteridae > Protopterus > Protopterus annectens. The sequence goes on from NC_056741.1 coordinate 409,946,468, forward strand.
AGAGCATGTACTTTAGCAAAAAACAAGTGTGTGAACATATATACTGATAGTCAGTATGCTTTTTCTACAGTACATGTATTTGCACAACAATGGAAAAATAGAGGAATGATAACATCCAGTGGAAAACCTATTAATCATGCGCAATTTATTTTGGAGCTATTAGAATCTATTCAGTTACCTACCAAAGTAGCTATTTGTAAATGTGTAGCTCATACAAAACAACAGGATAAGATTTCAAAAGGCAATGCACGAGCTGATGCAGCTGCAAAGCAAGCAGCCTCAGACTCAGAAACTTTATTTTTGAACGAGGAATTACATCCCTCTGAGATTTTAGATTTAGACATGTTAAAAACAATGCAGACGCTTACTACAAAAGCAGAAAAACAAAAATGGGTAAAACGAGGTGCAATTCTTGAGAATGGGCTGTACATTTCCAAAGAGAAAAAAACAATATTGCCGTCTAATTTATTTAGATATGCAGCTTTGTTGAGCCATGGGCAGAGCCATGTCTCAACAGGGGTATGGTACAGTTAGTAAATCGAATATTCCAAACATATGGATACATAAACTACACAAAAAAATTTTGTGCAGCTTGTCATACTTGTAACAAGCACCATGCACAAGGAGCATTTAAAACCAAGCAAGGAAGTTTTCCAATACCACCATACCTGTTCCATACTATTTGTATGGATTTCATAGAATTGAATAAATGTGAAGGGAAGAAGTTTTGTTTAGTTATTGTAGACATGTTTTCTAAATGGGTAGAAGCTTTTCCAACCAAAAACCCGGATGCAGCAACAGTGGCGAAAGCCCTGATAAAAGAAGTAATCCCTAGATTTGGCATTCCGGAAAGGATTTATAGTGACAACGGCACACATTTTGTGAATCAAATGATTCACCAGCTTGGGAGAGTTTTTGGTATCTCCTTAAAGAACCATTGTGCCTACCACCCACAGTCAGCAGGACTGGTGGAAAGGTACAATAGTACCCTAAAAAGTAAACTTAGGAAGCTAGTAGAGGAGACCCAAAAGAATTGGATATACTGTCTGCCTTTAGCACTGCTGAGTATGAGAACGGTTCCAAATGTAAAGGGTTTGACTCCCTTTGAAATGGTTTTTGGGAGAGCATATTATGTGCCTCAGTGGAAAGCTCTCATGCCTGCAGAGCAAGAGGCTGACAGTTTGTTAACAGAATATATGAAGAAATTGTTAAGGAATAAATCTGTTTTGCAGTTTAACTCTTTTTCAGATAAGGAACAGACCAGACCGGTGGAAGCAGTCTTGGCCCCAGGGTCGTGGGTTTGGCTGAAAGTGACAAAAAGGAAAAAATGGGCGAGTCCAAAGTGGGAAGGTCTGTACCAGGTTCTGTTGGCAATGCCTACTGCAGTCAGAGTAGCTGAGAGGACATCTTGGGTTCATTTGACGCATTGTAAACCGGTAAAGAACTTTCAACTTGATAAAAACTTTGAGACTGATACACAACCAGACTGAGATGGCCAAAAACAAAGCAAATAGAAGTTTAGATCAACCCCAGAGATGTTGCATAATCATTTTGTTGTGCGTACATTTATTAACTGTAATTGTGACAATTTTCCTCTTGCTGTGGTTCATCCTACACAAAACCACACAAGTGAAAGTGGGAAGGCGTGATGAAACGTCTATAGACTGGCATCCAAATTTTAACACATACCTGGCCATGAAACGTGTGTATGCAGAGACTATGAACATTTCAAATTGCTGGGTTTGTACAGCTATACCAACAGCATATGGAGGACTGATAATGTCCGCTGTCCCTTTGGGGATAAATGAGACTTGGGAGAATTTACTTTTTGACACAGGAACTGTGAGATCACAGGACAAAATAGCTTTATTTTTACCTGTCACACAAAAAGGAGTTGTATGTTTCTATAAAAATGACACCCTCCAGGCAGGCTGGAGCAATTGTAATATAACCATATCTTACCGATGTTATATTAAGAATGGTAATGGCAATACTTTTTGCAATACTAATTATGACTCGTATTTGAACTCATTGAAAACAACTATGAATGACATTCGCAAAAATCCAGTTTTGTTTAAACAATTGTCAGTTATAGATCAGAAAATGTTTCATGCAGGGGTAATGCGTATTAGTACTAAAGTAGAAAACTGTTATTTTATTTGTGAGAAAAAGGCATATAAATGGTTACCTGAGAATTGGTCCGGCAGTTGTTTTTTGGGTTATCTGGTTCCAGCAATAAGACATACTGCAGAATTACCTTTGGGTAAGATATGGAACGTAAGAGAAACAGCTTGAAAATCTAAAGGTCCAGTTAAGAAACCTGTGAATCCAGTTGGGAAGATCGAAGCTGGTTGGAAAGACCATAATTCAGTAAAAGACAAAAGTGAATTGACTCATATGGACTTGAGTGACAGTGTTATATCCTGGGCATGAATATTACCAGCCTATGGAGCAGTCAAATCGATCTGGGAGCTGAGGAAGTTGTCGAAACTTCTCGAAGTAATGAGTAATGCAACTTTTTCTGCCCTAGAATTGGTGACTGATGAACTGAATGCAATGAGAACTGTTGTGCTACAAAATCGGATAGCTCTTGACTTCACCCTAGCGGCGAGAGGTGGTATGTGCGCGCTTATCAAAGAAGAATGCTGTGCTTTTATTCCTGACAATCGCCACGAGATAAATAATCACCTAGAGGTAATTCAGCAAGTATCAGCCATGAACCAGGCCCAAACCCACTGACGGACTTTTTCCAGAATCTATTTGGGGGGTGGGGTTCCATCCTAATGAACATTCTAATTGCTATTTGTGTGGGTATACTCCTAATAGGAGCATGTGTTTGCTGTGGAATTCCCTGCATGAAAAGATTAATCAAAGATTTTGTTGATGTATCTGTTACTGAAACTTTCTACCAAGATATTGAAATTGAAAGATTGATTTCAGATGACGCTTTTTTTGAAGTATAGATTAAATGACTCACCTAGCTGAAAATCCTGAGCGGAAAAGGCTAGGAGATGAAATGACACTATGCATACTTCAAAATAGAATAAAAAGTATTAATAGGGGGAAAATGTTAGAAAACTGTGTATTTGAATACATGAGAAATGCTAGTTTGAAAGCAAAGTAGTATTTAATGCATTTTATTCTATTAATCATATAGTAGTAAAATTAATTCATGTCTAAATGTGAAGTAGTTTTGAAACTGCAGTGTGGCTTGAAGCAAAAGCTGATCCCTGACCCTGACAGAATGCTAGCTTAGCAAGTTGTAATGTTTATGCTTTTCATAAGTGATTATCTGCTGGGTCAGGAAATTAAATGTGTAAATCTTCCGCTCCTTCCTGATAAGATAACTTGTCCTTGTAAATAATGAAATCTTCCTTGCCTGATGGAGTAACTTGCCCTTGTAAGATAAAAACACAGCTATGTGAGAAAGTGTAACAGAACAAAGACATGCATTAAAAGACTGAAGCTGCTATTGTATTCGAACTGATATGAGACCTTTAAGAAGTAACTTTACAGAAAGACATTATGACTGACCAGCTGGATAGCAAGGCCGTATTGTATCTAAAGGAAAATTTTTTTTTAAATGTACTGCATCAGCATTATTAGATGAATAGAATACTGTTAGTAAAAGTGATGTAGATGCCTTGTGACTAACCACGTCAGTAAGGTGGGCATAACTTGAATGCAAACACTATAAAATATTCTGTACTTCCTGCATCATGTCAGACAAAATTCTGTACTTGTATGGTTTTTTGCCTCCTGGTGTACACTAGTAAACTTTTGAATCTGAACCTCCTGTGTATTGAATTCTGATTTTTTATTTAACAAGGCTGAACAGTTCCTGCAAGCATAAGTACCCTTCCTCTGTGAAATACCATTCAATCCACCATTCCTCATCCCATAGCATAATTGGCATTTTAGGGACTTCTTATTCTTAAGGACAAATTTAGGAGTGTCATCCAGGAGGCCATCCAAGTCTCCTATAGTTTTCAAGATGTTCCAATTTCGTTTAAAGACATGACAAAAAACACTGATGTCATTACTATATGTAAGGGGAAACCTAAGTTTATTGTCACCCCTATTACTCATATGTAACCTATCATTTATTCTCTCAGAGAAATAAGTTCCACCTCTGGAGGTTCTTTCTCTACTCAGCTCTAATACATAGATGTCAAACATATTCTTAGGATACCCTCTCTCTAAGAAATCCATTCTTAGGTTATCCAATGCTGACCCAAGCTGTAATTCATCATTATGCAATCTCATTAATCTGAGTATTTGTCCTTTCACCACATTATCACCAATGGATTTCAGATGCATACTGCCCCTATGCAATAATGCATTCCTTCTGGTGGGTTTCCTGTAAATGTTTATCTGGATTCCCAAAATCTCAGATTTTTTCAATTTAACGTCCAGAAAATCTATTTCTTCTGACGATACTTTACTAGTGAATTTCAAAAAGGGGTGGTACCATGTAGATATTCAATAAATAAATCTAATTCATCTTGCGTACCCCCCACAGAAGAAAAAACATATCATCCACGAAATGGGTATACCAAATCAAGTTCTTCTTAAACTCATCCTTTTCCAAAAATGAGTTACACTCCCATTCAACCAGCGCAAGATTGGCGTAGCTATTGGCACAAGGAGTGCCCATAGCCACTCCAGTCTTTTGCAGGTAAAAATCATCCCTGAAACCAAATAAATTATTCTCTAGGATGATTTCCAATAATAGGCATATCAAGTTGATTTTATTTTTAGTATAAAAATGTTTGGAATTCAGTAAGCTTTTAATACTTTCAATCCGCCACATGTTGGGAATAACCGTAAACAATGAAACAATATCCATTGTCACAAAAAATATTGACCCCATAATACTCTTAGTTTTATGATAAAGCATTTCTAAGAACACGCTAGTATCTTTCAACACACTACTACATGTCTCAAGCAGTGGATGTAAACACTTTTCCACATAAATAGACAAGGGCTCAGTCACCCAACCTTTGCTAGAGACAATGGGTCTCATGGGGGGGATTCTCAAGCTCTTATGTACTTTAGGCAGCCCGTAGATAATAGGATATAATGGTGTCTCAACAGTAAAGTACTTAAATAATTCTTCCGATATCATCCCTCCAATCAAGAGGTCAAATATCATGACATAAACCCTGTCTGCTATTCCCTTAGCTTGCATACAAGTTATTCTCTGATAGGTACCCTCTTCATTTAATGACAGTTGCATCTGTGTAATGTACAAATCTTTATCAAGCATAACCACCGCTCGACCTTTATCAGCAGGTCTTATCTCAACTGATTGTAAGCACTTCAATTCATATAACACATTACTTTCAGCTTTACTCAAATTATAATAATTACATACAGTCCCTTCATCAAAAATTTGTCTGATTTCATAATCATAGACCGAGACAAACATATCGACAATAGAATGCATTTTCGGCACAAAGGTACTGGGTTTAGTAAACATTAAATTGGCACTACCAGTAGTTCTAAAAGTTGTTTTCAGAGCCAACGTCCTTGCAAACAGTCTCAATTCTTGTAAAATATCTGCTAGTAAAGTATTGTCAGAAAAAATAGATTTTCTGGACGTTAAATTGAAAAAATCTGAGATTTTGGGAATCCAGACAAGCATTTATAGGAAACCCACCAGAAGGTGCACATTATTGCATAGGGGCAGTATGCATCTGAAATTCATTGGTAATACTGTGGTGAAAGGACAAATACTCAGATTAATGAGATAGCATAATGATAAATTACAGCTTGGGTCAGCGTTGGATAACCTAAGAATGGATTTTCTAGAGAGAGGGTATCCTAAGAACATGTTTGACAACTATGTATTAGAGCTGAGTAAATAAAAAACCTCCAGAGGTAGAGCTTATTTCTCTGAGAGAATAAATGATAGGTTACATGGTAGTAATAGGGGTGACAATAAACTTAGGCTTCCCCTTACATATAGTAGTGACATTGGTGTTTTTTGTGATGTCTTTAAATGAAATTGGAACATATTGAAAACTATAGGAGACTTGGATGACCTCCTGGATGACACCCCTAAATTTGCCTTTAAGAATAAGAAGTCCCTAAAATGCCAATTATGCTATGGGATGAGGAATGGTGGATTGAATGGTATTTCACAGAGGAAGGGTACTTATGCTTGAAGGAACTGTTCAGCCTGCAGGCATGTACATTCATGTATGACTTATGTCCATCCAGATCTACACTTTGAGCTACAGGCTAAACACTATGCTGATTGTAGAAATAAAAACATAGTGTATTTTGCATTCTGCACATTATGTAATGCCTACTACATAGGAAAAAAACAATCGTACGCTTAAAGAATGCATACAGGAGCACTATAGGGATATCTCCAATAGGAAGGAGACACGTGCTCTATTCAAGCATATAGAGGGTAAAGGAGACTCACATTCTTTTAAGTTTTTAGTATTAGAGACTTTGCAGCAAGGAATGAGGAGTGGTGACATTAAAAATTTCACAGAGGTTGCAGAGCAGAGGTGGATCCTTAGATTAAATGCACATATATTACCTGGCATTAATGAAGTGGTTTCTTTGAAGCCCTTCCTTAAAGCCAGGACTTTGAGACATTAACATAGTTCTCTATGTATTTTATTATGTATTTTATAGTGTATTAGTCTATCTTTAAACTTGTTTAGATAGGATATTTAATTGTATAAGTGATTAATTGGTGATTAACTGAATCATGTGTTTAAATGCAAGTGCATTTTTGAATGTAGTTAGTCTAATGACGCGGTCAGTGTGATCGTGAAAGTGCTTACTTCTTTGGAATTTTTTATTAAAGTGGATTTTATTTAGCCGTGGTGATTTGGCTCAGCTTTTTTCTTTTTATAAGGGTGGATCATAAATTTGCTCAAGGAACTACAGACCCATCAGTCTAACAAGCCTAATATGCAAAGCCATACGATGAATTATCATGAAATGTTAAACAAGGACATTGTACAGTCACTGGTCTCATCTCAATTTGGCTTGTTAAGGGAAGGTCATGCCTAGTTAACCTGGCAGACTTCTTTGAGAGGGTCACCAAGGCAATGGATGAGGGTAAAACAGTGCATACTGTGTATTTTGACCTGGCCAGACACTGTTGACAAGCTGTTTGAGCTAGCCAAAAATCCCTACATAGCTCACTGGATTGTTGGTTGGCTCACAGACAGGACCCAAGAAGTCATGATCAGTGAGACCACTATACCAAGAGACCAGTCACCAGCAGAGTACCCCAGGTCTCCCTGCTGGGCCCACACCTGTTTAGCATCTACTTCTAGGAAGTCAGTGCAAACATTCAAGGCCTCTGGTTCACCAAGTTTGCCCCAAACATGTGACAACCCTTGTAACCCATATATATATATATATATATATATATATATATATATATATATATATGGGTTTACTTCTGATTGTCGAAAACCCAGTTTATCGACAGTCAGAAGAATGAGCACATTTAAGCAAAAGTGCACTACATCGAAAGTGCATTTTTGCAAAAGCTTGTTCTCCGAAGTGCACTACAGTGGGGATAAGGAAATATATCCCTTTCTCCACTGTAGTGTGATCTTGGAGTTAGTATATTTAAGTGGGGGGTGCAGGGGGGCTTGCACCCCTGCAAAATATTGTTTAAAGGAGTTTTGTTTTGTTTTTTTACGGTTCAGAGAACCGGCTTTTGCGAAAGTGCACGTTCGATGTTGTGCACTTTTGCTTAAATGGGTTTCGTTGCTGCTTGTTCGATATTGTGAGATTTTGATCAAGCAACATAGACCCATATATATATATATATTTATATATATATATATATATATATATGGATTTACTTTATAATGCCGAATTCCCGGAAGATCGAATTTCATATGGCCGAGACCATATGATCGAACTTTCGAAAACTCAACATCATAAAATAAATCCAAAAAAAGCAAAGAAAAACCTTTCTCACCATTATATCAGGGGAGCAAGCCCCCCCCCCCTGCACCCCTGCTACTTAAATATTCCAACTCCAAGATTGTACTACAGCAAGGGAAAGGGAAATCTCCAATTCTGTGCTGTATGCAGATCTCCATTCACAATATTGAGATTCCGAAAGTTCGATCATATGGTCTCGGCCATATGAAATTCAATCTTTTGGGATTTCAGCATTGTGAAGTGCTCCCATGTGTGTATGTATATATATATATATATATATATATATATATATATATATATATATACTTTTTTTTTTAAATCATATATATATATATATATATATATATATATACACACACAACTGCAGCTCAGAAGCAACTTTTCAGTGCACAGGCTCCAGAATCAGATCTTCAAACAAAAAAAAAGATATTAATCAGCTCAGTTTTTTTTTGATCACATCAAAAATTCAACAAAATTATGGAGCAACAGATAAACTTTATGGATATCTGTAAGAAATCAGAGTACTGCTGTATCAGATTGCTTAATAGTTTATTATAGTGAGCAGCATAGAATAATAGCATATAATAGCAGCATATATAAATGTCACAGCAGCAGCATATTCAGATGGTATATATCAGCATAATATATCAGGTAACTAAAAGCATGAATGTAATTCAACAATATCTGAACAAGTCTTGAAACAGACTCCAACTGAGATCTCTGTCCTAAACATTCATATTATATTACTTCAGTTCGGTAACTTTCCTGTGGTAGCTGTATCTAGTCCCTCAGCTTTGATTCCCAGGCCTTGTCGAGCAGGTGCCTAACAGTGCCTAAACATCTATTCCATTGCAAGTGCACATAACTTTTCCCTTGTGAAAGAAACATTCTGTAGCTTTCCTTTGAGAGCTGTTACTTCTGCACATCTCATGCTTAGCCAGAAAGTTATCTTTTCCCTTTTACTGAACTGAACTGTCTTTCCCTAAAACTGCATACATAAATGAAGACACAGGCCTGACTCTATATTTTGGGCCTGTTTTACTATATTTATTCTACCTTATGCCTAATGACTACTTTTAAATAAAAAGCCTCAGTCTTACAATACCCAAACCATGAAAGCTAAGATTTCGACTCTTACCTCTCCTGAAAAAGATGGGTCAAGCAAGTGACATAGACCAGCTATAAAAGAAGAAAGAAAACCTACCACAAAAATAAAAATTTAACAACATTTCAGTTTTGGATGAACTGAAACTTGCCTTATTGGCAATCCAGCAAGCAATTGACAATATTTCTTCACAACTAGTATGAACATCAAAGATTTGCTGAATAACATCAACTCGAGATTCGACTCCTAAAAAATAGAATTTCACTACATGAAGACAAGATCCATTACCTACGACAAAGTTCTACCACTCATGACAATGACATAATCAACATAAAATATATACTTCTAGATTTGGAAATGTGAAGTCAAAGAAACAATCTATTGTTTAGATAAATTCCAAACTCCATTCCAGATGCAGGTATACCTGCAACAATAGTTGAGATCCTAAGGCAACTCTTCAACAGCAAAAAACCTATTGAAAGTATCATACCTGAAAGACCCCACAGGGTGTTAAGGCAATGTCAAGTTAAGCAGACCCCCTAAACCCATATATGTAAAAATTAAAAAATTTCAATGTGGTCAGTATTTTAAGACTGTGCAAAAGACAATGGCAAAGCCTTGCTCCTTTCTGTGTATGCCTTATCCAGAATAAAGTAAAATTCCAAATGCTTTTCCCAGCAAAACCATCTTTCTCTTTTAAATCTTCAAACTTTCAAGTCCAAAATATGTTAGAAAATAAGCCCATATTTCAAAAACTCTCCAACTTCACTTATGATATTTAGTCTATTAAGATGCTGTTTAGTAATCAAGGTATTCCATAAGATACTAACCTTTTGCTGACTGCAAGGCATAGAAGGTGTGGGTTCTATTAGATGATACCAATTATTCTTTGAAAACGTAAACACTTTACTTTTGTCTTATCACTGGAACTGAAATTCATGCAATGGAGGACGATGTTCTATTGGAGATTGTCCAAAGGGATACACCATAATGTTATTAACTACAACCAAGTCAGTTTCTAGCCAGAAATTAAAGGAGGTTACCTTCTATTAAGACCAACTGGAGATTCTCCATGCAATTATATCCTGATATCTTTATGTATTAAGTATTCAGATGAGTGGCATCCCCAACAAACATTTTAAAACAGAAATAACTACTCTGTGTTTTCTAAGACTAAATGCTGTGTGACAAGAGCTTTCAAAAGTGTAATTTTTGACATTATGAACTATTATAACTACTTTTTCCCTTCTGGTCAAATGTAATGATTATGACTACATACACTACCTAATCTAGACAAACTCTTACAACAGTGCTTAGTAAAGAACATGAATTCATGTCTTGTAACTCAGGTTTATTAATGTTGTGGCATTTAGTTATCATTATTTGACTGCCTTAATGTATGTAATCATAATTCTGCTATCATTGCCATTATAATGGATTCTATCCAGAGCATTTTATATTTATGTAATTTTGAACTGTACTTGGAAATGGCTGTGTTTACTGCATCATATGCTTTCTTCTAAGATAAGAATTTTTAACATTACAGGTCTGAAGTTCCAGTTTTTGAGATTGCAAAGATCTAATTACTATATAATATGTTACCTTCCATATTATTACCTACCCAGTTTATTTTACTTTTCTCAGGCAGTAGTTCAGGGTTAAATGCCTGGGGTTTAGGAGAAGGATATCGGGGATGAAGTTGATAAACATGATGTCTCATTACTTACTAATATTATCATCTTTCAATTCAGATTTGAATGTTACATTATACCATAAAACTGACAAATCAGACAAATCAGGAAACATTTTTACATACCTATATATGGACTGTTCCTGCACCTAACATCTGGGGGCGTTAGTGTAGCATATGTTTCAAAACATCCAGATTAAGTAGAATTGTCTATCCCTTGGCCATCAGGCTACTGAACTCCAATAGCAACTTACATATCGCTTAACATCAGGGACAGTAGGGAGCATGAGGAGTGAGAAGCATATTTGTGTGCAATAACCTTAAAAGGTCTTAAATACACTGTGCAATTAATCTGAGTCTAACCTTATTTCTGCGCAATATCCACTGATGCTAAAACAGCATCCTGTGCAATAAGTAACAGCTATGAAATTTTTGTGCAATAAATAGTGTGTTTCCTTATACTAGTGCCATAAATACAGTATCTCTTTAGCTTAGTAAATGTCTGTTGATATGTAAAACAGTAAATATTATGTAGTCAATATGTATAAATGTAGTAATGTGAATTGTTGTATATATTAGTTGTTTGCACATTGAGCCTGGAGTAATGTAATTTTGTTCAGTTGCACTTGTTGTAAAGTCTGAATGACAATAAAGTTTACTTTGACTTTGACTTTGAAATATTCACTTTAGAGATAATAAAAGTGCTCTGACTATCTTAGATTTAATTGAAAGATTTTAACTCTATGACCATATCAGATTAACTGATCCTACTAGTACTAACTATACTTTTTTTACCATGCCACAAATTTTGGTTAAGGATTTTTTTAAATTTCTAATAAATTCTTACACTATATACTGTATCATATTAGAACACTGAATTCAGAACTTTCTAGGACTATTCTAAAATACAACTTTTCATAAATTATGAAACAAAGGGTAACAATATTCACAAATCAAATAACTGGACTCCTATCTCACAATTACTGAAGCATGAAAAAATGTAAAACAGAAATTGTGAAAATATTAACAGAATTCTACCATAATTATAAAAACAAAAAAAACTAAGTTAGATATACAATGGGCATCAATAAAAGTGCAAATAAGGGGTTTCTTCATCAGCAAAGCTTTTTACTTAAAAAGGAAAAAGCATTATATCATCAACAATTAAAAAAACTCGGAAGAATATGCACAAAACAAATCAAGGCATTGCAGCAAGATCTCCTACTATATTATAATAAGCAACTTTCTTTCTATGAATATAAACTGTTAGCATACTACTCAGAATGGGCACAAACACCATCAAAATTTCTAGCAAACATTCTAAATATCTTTAAGCCATCAACTTATATTTCAGAAATTGTAATAAACAGTAAAAAATGAATAAATATATTGATATAATTTAATTATTCTATAACAATTTCACCCAACTTTATAATAATTCTAAAACTCCAAAAACTATATTGGAAACACAAAAATACCTAAACCATATAACTTTTCCCCCATAACACAAAAACTACTAGCTGCTCCTGTATCCTTAAAAGAGGTACAACATTCCATCAAAAGTTTAAAATTATCCAAATGACCATGTCCAGACAGTTTTTCATCTGAATTCTACAAATGTTTTTAAGATATCATCAACTTTTTATTACTTATCTATTATGACAGTCTCAAAAAATGGCATTAAAGACCTATACTTAAATCACTCCAAAACCATTTTAATACTGTAATCTGATAAGGATCCTACTAATATAGCTAACTACAGACTTATTGCTGTTATAAATCTAGACCTAACAATTCTAACATCAGTCCTAGCTCATTGTCTCAAAGTAATTCTTCCCTCAATTATCTCACCTTTACAATCAGGATTTTTAAGCAACAAACTATAGACAATTCTCTTACTTTTTATATACACTCCTAAATGTATGTAATTCAACTCCCCCCAAAAATATATTTATTATTCTGTATAAATAGATGCTTCCAATTCACTTTTTAGAGTAAATATTAAATTCTAGCTTCTACTAATTGAGAAGTCAGTTTTTCAAAACAATTCTTAAAATATGGAGACAACAAAGGAGTTCCTGAAAAAAAAATTTTCGTCTGCTTTAATTACTATTTTAAAGTCTTTGAACTGTGATGACCATAACAAGCTGTGGCAAGTTCTTCGAGAAATGGGAATACCAGGCCACCTTATTTGCTTCCTGAGAATCTGTATTCAGAACAAGAAGCAGCAAATATAACTAACTGGTTTAAGATTAGGAAAGGAGTAGGACAAGCCTGTGTTTTCTCATCCTGCTTAAACAATCTATGTGCTGAATATATCCTGTTAAATGGTTGGTTAGAAGAATCAGATGCTGAAATCAAAATGCTGGGAGAAATATTAACAACCTCAGATATACTGATGATACCACTCTAACAGCCAAAATGAAAGAGGTGAGACATGTCTTGATAAATGTGAAAAAGGAAAGTGAAAACGCTGGATTGCTGGTAAAAAAAGCCATAAAACTAAAAGATGCATGCTGTTTGGAAGGAAAGCTGTGACCATTTTGAGTAATATTTTAAAGCGCAAAGATGTCACAAAGGTCTATATAGTCAACATTATGGTTTTCCAAGTAGCATCACAAGGCTGTGAAAGTTGTATCACAAGGCTGTGAGAGCTGCACTATAAGCAAAGCGGTGTGCAGGAAAATTGATGCTTCAGACTGTGGTGTTGGGGAAGCTTTTGAGAATTCTATGCACTGCAAGAATATAAAATATGTCAATTCTGAAAGAAATTAATCCAGACTGTTCACTGGAAGGTCTAGTAGTAAAACAAAAACTTGAATACTTTAGCAACGTAATCCAAATGCAGGATTCACTAGAATAGACACCAGTGCTGGAAAAAACTGAAGGCAAAAAGGAAGGAGAAAGTACAGGCTAAGGTGAATGGACAGCATTACTGGAGTAATAAATATGAGTTTGAAAGCACAATTAAAGAAACAGTTCTTGAAATATAGGTCAGGTGTACTAAAGTGCTTAAGGTCTCAAAGAGTCATTTTTAACTAAATGATTAAACAACAATGAAAACTGAATAAGAGTAAGGAAAAGGGAAGAAAGAGTATTTACTAGCATGTAGGATACAATGTCTCAGGATGACATGTGAAAAGATGTGATATAGGAGGAGGAGAAAAGATCCAAGGTGATGATAATAAGGATAAAATGCAAGTGAAATAGTAAACTAAAAGAGAAATGGCTGAGTGGAGGTTAGAACAAAAAAAACACTGAATAATGAGCTATACAATGACAAATGAGAAAGGATATCTTCTAAAAAATGACTGAAATTCAAGGTGTTTAGTAGAACAAAACATCCATGTAGGATATTGTTTCTCCCATTATGGTCCAATATTGTTAAACTGCAAACAAAAAAAAATTGGGCTTCTATGTAGAAAAGGATGAGAAGAAGGAAAGTCAGTCAGCAGAAGATATGCAATTAGTTATAGATAGTGGAGGGAGAACAGTGCTTTAAGATAATGTTAACCATGCAAGAAGCTTGGGGAGGGGTCTTTAGATGTATAGCTTGTTGAGTGACTTGAATTAAGTGAGATAGCTGGTTTACTATCAAAATGTTGAAATTCACATGGTCAACGTTCATAACGTTGAAAGTCCTTACACCGAATGTTCAATATACCAAAAAAAAATGTCTAAATTTAAATGGTTGAAAAATGGTTGAAAAACACCTGCAAACTAACACTAGTGTTTTTGCAGGGGTGCTTCGCGCCCCACACTCCCTGCTACTTATATATTACAACTCCGAGATTGCACAACCGTGCAAACAAGGGAAAAATCATTGCCTTGTTTTTTAATGTAATTTGCATGCACTTCCGGTTGACCAAATGAACTACTTAATATTCATGTGTCGACCATATGGGTTGATTATATATATGTTAGACCAAATGAATTTCAATATTTTGATAGTAAACCAAGATAGCTATTAGATTTTAGTTTATTCTAACTGCTGACTACATGGAGGGAGTAGGCAGCTTTCCCACAAAGATTTGCCATTTATTGTCCTTTTTTTAGAACTTGCATGGTATTATTATTGTCAGAACATAAATTCCTAGTTGATATTTTTGGGTATTAAGGGCAGCTACTTTCGTGACTGACTTCATGGTGTACAAATAGCTGTTTGATATGAAGCAAGTGTAGAGCTACGAGGGATAAACAATGATGGTGGCATTATTAGTAGCAAATTGTTTTTCAAATGTGTGGTAAGAGGCTTCTACTTTATTTCATAAGTTGGAAGGGAGATTTGTTAGGCAAAAATGTCCAAATAATTGTTTAAGAAATAATATGGTAGTTGCAAGGGTTTTCCTAAACTAATGTAATATTGCAAGCAGACTATGGTTAATATGTTAAATTAAATCATGAATATTTTAGATGAGAAGGTTTACTCAAGAAAATAAATTTCTGCAGTGTGTCAAACTTCTGAGAATATTTCTATATTTTAATATTTACTTTCTGTGAGGTCACAAGTAAAACATTTTGATTTTTGATAACCAGAAGTAGACATTTAATAAGCTATGTGGGGATTATTTCTCTTGTATAGCAAACACATTGGAATTGAAATTAAGTGATGTCTTACCAGATCATTTTAATGGACTAAAATTGGGTTCCCTATCAGAAGCCTGAAACACTATAAGCCTGAAAATCAAAATCCTGAAAACTAAAGCCTGAAAATTCAAAATCCCGAAAACCCAAAATCCTGAAACTCAAAATCCTGAAAACACAAAATGGACATGCTGACGTCATTGTGGCTTTGCTATTGTTAGCCCTGTGGTGTTAGGTCATGCGTTGGGTTCAGGTAAGTGTGCAGTTGGTTTTATGTTAGGGTTAGGGGCGGTTTAAGTGAGTTAGGGTTAGGGCGTAGGTTAGGCATGTATGCAATAGTGATGAATATTGGGGTTAGGGGCGGTTTAAGTGAGTTAGGGTTAGGGCGCCGGTCAGGTGAGTGTGCGATAGTGACGGACCTTAGGGTTAGGGTTAGGGTTAGGGTCAGTTGGTAGATATTAGTGTCTTTATAGTGACATATTAGCATTATTTGTGTTTTCAGGATTTTGAGTTTCAGGATTTTGGGCTTTCGGGATTTTGAATTTTCAGGCTTTAGTTTTCAGGATTTTGATTTTCAGGCTTATAGTGTTTCAGGCTTCTGATAGGGAACCCTAAAATTGACATATTAATATTTTCAAGATTACAACAACACATTCATTTAGATATATATGTACAGAAAGACTACAAGAAATCAGGCTATAAGGCAAATAAGTTTTAAAAGTGTCTCAGTAGTTCAACAGCTAGCACAGCTGACTTGGTGCAGAAGGCTATGGGTTCTATTTTCATACCAGGTAGTTTGATTCATTTTCTGCTACTGAAACTGTAGTGCCCATTTGTGTGTGTGTGTGTGGGGGGGGGGGTACTGCACTCCTATGTGTGTTGTTCTTTAGATGATGCTCCAACTGTTTGAGTTAGTGGTAGCTCACATGGATATCAAAGATCTCATGGCACTTACTGGAAAGTGCAGATGTTATGTATTAACATTTCATTTTATACTATAAAACTTTAAATTAATTATTTACACTCTCAACTTTATTTCTACACATATACATAAAATTATTTAAAAGTTATCAGCACAAAATAACTAAAATTAATTTTTAATAACCCCACCATTTCTTCTATAACAATCTTATTTCAGCTAATATATCATCTTCTTATTTCTTGTTATATAACAAATACTTGCATCTTTTTTCACACCAGCCATATTGTCACTTTATTGTACTTCCAATATAATATCATATTGATATTTATACATGTAAATGCTTCCCATCTATATTCATTTGCAAACGTTTCCCATTTTTTAAATTCTTTTTGCAATAAAAAAAAAATTTTGTTGTTTATTCTTCACTACAGTCAATGCATTTTCTCTCCTCTACCACCTTATATTTCATATTCCCTTTTGCTGAGAACTAGTGTATTAAAATTCTCCACAAAAATCCTCTGCTTCATAAAAATGTTCAGTCCTTTTTCTTCTGTATTTTATTGAATTTTTTCATCTTCTTTTAATTACTTCCATGTCTACATACACACACGTGCACACACACACACACACACACACACACACACACACACACACACACACACACACACACACACACACACACAAAATTGATGTCCTACAATTATTTTCTTTTCCAAAGAAAATAACAATTTTAGCTTCCATAAATTTGTTTTATTCTCACATTCTTTTTCTTCCATTCTGTCATTTTATTATTTCTTTTTCCTGTTTTTCTTCCCATACTTTTTTATACTTTTCATACAAAAACCTACCTATCATTTATTTTTTAAATACCTTCACTAAATTGTCACTTAAGACATGGGAAACAAACATTAATAGAAAACAAAGCAAAGAATTATATTAACATTTTCCATTTCATGCATTATATATCTATATTTTCTTTCTTTATAGCTGCCATTAATCCAACATTACATAAATTGGTCAATTCCTGTTTCCCCTTAAACCTCACTCCTCCTATTACTAAACATTACTTTGCATGTATTGTTTTCACAATTTCCATTTATTTCTATGAGATTTGCTCCTTTACTTTTCTAAAGATCTCTCTTTCAGTTCTTTTATTTCTTTTACATAAATTTAAATTCAGTTAGTTTAAGACATTAATTTCTGTTTTCTAGTAATTGCTTTTTTTGGCAGCCAACATAATTAAACTTAACAGGGCATTACTATGTCTAGGCAATTCAGATCCTATGTCCCTGCTTAAAAGAATAATTTCCTTAGTTACAACCATTCGTTCATCCAATATTTCTTCCAAAATGCTCTGTAGGAAATTTTTAAAATCTGCCTGATCATTATACTCCTAAACCATATGTTTCCAGTTAACTCTTTCTTCCTCATCACATTTCCAACATTTGCTCTCTCTCTGCAGAAAACTTCTTTGAGGTATGTTTGGGGTATAAAAATGCATATGCAAACACTCCCAAGCAAAAATCCCAAACTTTCTGGACTTTGTTACATTCTTTAGAGCCATACATATGTCCCGCCATTGTTCTTCTTGTAAATTCATTTTCTAGGTCAAGTTCTCCCTTCCCAATCTTTTCTAACTCACTCTGACTGATTCTTATAGTTATTGTGCAAATATTTTATTTACCCTAGTAATTATTCCCTTTTTAACAGCAGCTTCTGTTCTAGATTCAATTAAAATCTCGACCAGAGCAGGTGTTTTAATTATGATTCCCCTATCTCCTTCTCTGTGCATACACTCTGATATCAATCCTGGTAGGGAAGGTAGTCTCTAGCCTGAAGTCAAAATGAATTCTTGGCCTTATCCCACTCTACTGCCTATCCTTCTGTAGTTATTTGCTCCCAATACCATGGTTCCTTTGCCATTTTTTCCCAGTAAATGTCAGTCACCTTTTGTTTATTTTCTGTACCTTAACTTCCCCATTGGTAAACTCTCCTTTATCCATTCTTGTGTTGGTTTAGTTCCTAGAATACTTTTTGCTGCTATAAGAATATAAAATTCTCTATGGTTGTTATTATTCTCCTTAAGGATCTGCATCCAAAATCCCACACTCTACTTATTTCTAGAACTTCCCCCTGCTTCATTATCATCTCCTTCCACTTTGAATTATAGCCTTCTATTTGTCTTTAAACAAACAAACAAAGAAACAAACAAACAAATAAATAAATAAATAAAAATACACACGTGAGCCTCAACTTTTTAGTTCTAAAATATCTCTCCAAACCACATAATCATAAATCACCTAATTCTATTGGAAAACATAACTTATCCCACTTAACTCTTGCCCCTTTCCCCTCACAGATAAATTCCTTCAACTCTTTATTAACTATTGCTCTCTGGTTGATAAAAGTATGCTTGACCTCTATATAAAACTATAGGTACTAAAACATTTTCACTGCTTGTATCTTACTATACATATTCATAAACAAGACCTTCCAGTTTTTCAGTTTTTATATTATCTTTTTTTTATCTCTTCCCACATATCCTCAGCTGCTCAAACAGAAACCTTTTTAATCTATAAACCTAAATACTTCATCATATTGTGTCCCTATAAATATGGGTATTGTTGAATCGATTTATGTGTTGGTACATAATTAACAAGTATAGCCTTTGTTTTATCTTCATTAGTTTTACATCCAGAATTTCTTGAAACTGTCTCATAATATTCCACAATACTGGAATGTCCTTTTCTGTATTTATCTGGTACAAAATAATATCATCTGGAAATAAAGCCAACTTTTCTTGATTACCATACTAACTATATGCTTGAATTTCTGAATCCCTTATTTCTTTGTCAATGGCTCTAAATATAAACCAAATAATAGAAGAGGACACCTCTGTCTGGTTCCTCCATTCAAACACAACTTAACAGAGAGGATGCTTCCCACTTTAATTCTTGCCTCTGATCCTTCATATATCCTCCTAATTAACTTTACTATTGTATAAGGGAATGCAAATGCTTCCATTGCCCTACTCATAAAATCTGGACTTACTCTGTTGACTTATTATTTCTTTTTGTCTTCCTTTTACCTTTGTCACTATCAGAAATAAATGCATAGGCACTGAATTCACCTTCTTCTTTTTTATTATAAATGATTGCTCTTCTCACAGGGTTCAGCCTTGAGACCAAACAAAGCTAAAACAACCTCTAATAACTCTCTCTCTCTCTCTCTCTATATATATATATATATATATACTCTTCTTAAATATGATATTTTTCCTGATACATAAGTATTCAACATGTATGTCTTTCTCTGAAATGCTAAAATATTTTTCACCAAGCTATGTTTTTATTTGTTTCAGCAAATCTATCCATTGACTTATTACACTTTCATACTTACTAAGTGCCATTCTCAAAATCGTCATTTCCTGTCTTGGGAAAAGTATTCCATTTATTTTAGCTTCATAGCTTCATAACTTCATAGCTCACCAAATCCGTTACTCTTCATTTTGTTTAACTGCAGATAATTTTTTAATAGCTTTCTGATACTTATTATAATGTCACTTTCATTCCTTGATTTTTTGTTATTAGAACTAAATCATCTGCAAATGTTATTGCATTGGTAATATAACATTTAATTCCATCTCTCTTCTTGCCGCTTTCATTTTATACATACATCTGTACTACTGCATTTATTATTAATACAAATAAACACACACTCATTAGGCATTCATATTTTACTCCTCTCTTAATACATATTTTTTTTCCTATCAATTCATTTATCACAGTTGTACCCATGAATTTTCATAACAGTTTTTTATTACTTTAATGTTTTTTCACTTATACTATAGGCCTCTAAAATCTACCACATTGCTTCCTGATTCAGTTTATTAAAGGCTTTAGCTATATCACATGCTCTCAGTCCTACTTATTTATTTTCTTTCAACATCAACTCTATTAGTTCTTTTACTATAATTAACATTTATTTCACCTTTCTTCCTTTTATACTGTAGATCCCTTCTCCTCCAACTTTATCTAATACTTTTTCATCTTTCTCTGTAGTATTTTCATAAATATTTTATAGTCAGTATTCCCTAGTGTTATTAATGTCCAATTTTTATAGCTTTTATTTTATCATTTTTCATATAAATGTTATCACTTTATCACATATGTCATCTTCCATTATACATCCATTCATCCATTCATTTAAGTTTTTTTTTAATTCTCTTTCTTCTTTATTCATTTCCTTATAATACTTACAGCTTAGGTCATCTTCTCTGGTTCTTCTATTATTATATAATTTAATAACATTTCTCTTAACTTTTTCATATGTTTTTGTTATCTCCTGTTCTTCTTGTTCATCTGTCTCCTATTTTTCATGTTTTCTCTGCAAAAAATATCTGCCACCTTCATAATATCTTCTTTTGTATTTTATGCTTCCTTTGTCATCTAAGATACCAGCAACTTCTCTCATGTCGACTTCCTTTCCTAAATAAGGGAAATTTTCCTCTTTCTTTCTTTCTTTCTTTCTTTCTTTCTTTCTTTCTTTCTTTCTTTCTTTCTTTCTTTCCTTTCAGAAAAAAAACTTTGCTTATATCATCATTTTGCCTTTTCTCTGCCCTTTTTGAACATCTGTCTTTCTAGTTCTCTTATTTTGTCACTTCCTTGTTCTATCTCTTTCTCATAATTCCATAAAATTTCTTTTTATTTCATCTTTTTTATTATTCTTTCCACTATTAAATATATATTTTTATACTTCTACTTAAACACTACCCACCACTGTGTCCAATGTTTAAAATTGTCTCAATGTCATATGATCTTTATGCACTATTTATTTCTTCTTAAACTTCGCATTTAATCTTTTTATCCTCTTTTCATCCTCTATTACTTCTCTGTCATCCCCTATTCTAGCCCATACTGAGCTATAATATGTACTCCCACTGTTATTTCTTTCATGAATTTAGAGTAAACTATATAATCAATTTCAGTCTTAAAAAAACAAAATGTATATGTCGATTTTCTATTATTTTACACTTTTATATCTCCACATTGTTAAAATCTCCTACCATCAGTATTAACATGTTTACTAACAGAATTTTTTTTTACATTTCTTCAAGCGACTGTTTTCTTACTGTCAAATTAGTATGCATATAAATCAGAAGAAATCTAATATGTTTTTTGTCTCCTTCTCATATCACTATTCTTCCTGGCATGACTATTGTTAAATCTAAAATTCTTATTTCTTTATTTTTATAAGAATTCCTGTTCTAGAACATATCTCATTTCCTACTGATCAAACATTTTAATCCTTCCTACTGCCTGCATTCTTTTCATTTTTTTCTTCTTTGTTACCTTTGGTATCTAGCAAACAAAACATATCTGTTTTTATTTTTTACACCATTCCACTACTATCCAGACTCTTAAATGATGTTTAATGCTATTTATATTTAATGCTAAAATTTTCATATCATCCTTTTTCCTTTTTTGCAAGTCTTTTCCTTCTATGTCTTTCACCATTTGATTTATTTCACTGTCTTGTTCTTCTTCATCACCTTTTCCATTTCTCCCACTTATTCCTCTTCACTTTTTAAAATTTCAAATGTGCTATTTTCTTGTATATTAATAACCTCACTTTTAATTGTTATTTCTTCTCTATCTCTTTAGTGATTGACCTTTCTTCAATATTTCCTTTCCCATACCACCTTATTTTTCAACAACTTCTGTAGTAATATTTTCTGCTGTTTGTCTTTATTATAAGATTCCCTCTTCACTTACTCTTTCCTTTTTAATATGGGACAGTCAAACCAGAAATGTCAAAATTCTTTAATTTTTTTACAAAAAAGGTTTACAGTTCTTGCTGTATGTCCTCTGTCCCAACATTGTCCACATGCTTGTTTGTTACAATCTTGTACTTAATGATTTTCATCCCATAGAAATAACATGTGCTGGTTTGGTCCCAGTGCTAAATAAATCCTCTCTTGCCATTCATAATCGCTGTGTTTGAAATAATTTTGAATTTTCCTATCCTTAACATCCATTGTTATTCACACTCCTCAACCCCATTTCGTATATTTCTTTCGTCACACTTTTTTAAAATTCCATGTATGTTACTATATAGTGAAAGAAGAAACAGTTATAAGCCATGCTCATTAATATCTGAAGTCCTAAACTGTACATTTATTTTCTTTTTCTTTGTAGCCCCAAGCTCTGAAATAGTCTTTCAATACTGCTCTTGTATATCTTTTTTTAGTCTCAGTCATAAATTTTTCCAGAAATGTAAAGCTTTCAAATGTCATTTCACAACAGTTTTCAGCTCCTAAATGAATTGATGCTCCTATGTCTTTAATTTTAAATCCTAGTGGCAAAATAATGCTATCCATAATGTCATAGCTGTTAACATTTCAGTCACTTTTAACTTTTTCTTGTAACATAAAACCTTGTTGCAGAAGTAAACCCTGAAGACTGGCTACCCCACCACCCAATAATACCTCTATTGTTTTCACTTCACCAGATGTTGTTTGTGTTTCCAATCTCTCAGTTTCTTCCTCCTGTAATACTCACTCCACCATGCCACTCTTTAATCCTTCCTCTCTTTCCTTTGGCTCTGTCTGGTTCATAAAATCTATTAGTACGTCTGTCTGCAGTCCTCCATTTTATAACTCTGTAACAGTTATTTCATCTCCTTCTCATTTCATCAGTAAATTCTCTCATGCTCCTCTGTCGACTTTGATGTGTAATCCCCTCCATCTTGGAATTCTCGGAATTGCAGTAGCTACCCTCCAGCACCACCTAGCAACTCCAGAGAGTGTTTCCCTTCCTCTTCTCCACAGAGTAGGGGTACTGTATTTAAAATAAAACATAGCAGAAACATAAAAACAATTATGTACCCCTATAGTTCATCACAGAAAAAAATCAAATGATGTTGTAATAACATTAAGGAAAGTATAAATAAAGTTAATGTCATATATGATACAAATCAAGAAGAAAAAGACATAATATTCTACAAAAGAAAAATTATAACAACCTCCTCCCCATCCTTTTTGCAACAAACATTTCCTTATGCGCACCTTATATCTTTCATTTCCCATCTTTTATTAAATAATAATTATTTTATTCTAGTTTTCCAGGTGTGAGAAATAATAGAACTGTGCAACAATTCCTTTTAATCTTGATAATGCATATTACATTTTGGAAAATAAACATAAATTATATTTCCCATAGATATATAAATCCCCCAAAGTTTTAAAATATTGCTGCTGTCCTATAAAATCCTATAATAGATGAACTTTAGGACATGTTAAAATACACGTAGCATTGTTTCTATTTCTTTACAATCGATGAGGTATCTGCCTCATACAGCTTTTGTATCTCATATCACTTTACTGACAATGTTTGTAACATAAGTCTACATAAGAAATCTTCACCTTTTCCCCATCAATTAAATTTATTTTGTCTATTTTAATAGCTAATTGTACTGTATTTTTCAGATGATTTCAGGTGCAGATATATTAGAAAGCTATCATTATTTTTACAGACCAGTTTTTCTATGCTGATCACCTTTTTTTAAATTCAGTTTCAATAACTGTATTTTATGTATCGATTCTCCAGTTTCTGTATTAGCTGTACATTTCATCATCTTAACGTTAATAAGCTTACTCCACTGATCCCAATATTTTGTCTTAATTAATGTTATTAAAGAAAGGTCTTAGATCTGTTTAATTTCTAAGCATTGATATCCAGTGTTAATATAAAGAGGACAAATAGATACTAGGATTTGTTTAAATTCATCCCTCCGTTATCAGGTTTGTTAAAAATTCCTTTTTTCATTGGGTTAAGTCTAGATCCCCAGAACAGTTGAAAAATAATTCACTAATTGTTTATCTAAATTGATAGGAAAGGCAATTATACTACTTAAATTATAGCTAAGTTTTCCCAAAAGGATATAACTAAGATGCACTTTTTTTCTGAAAACTTAATCTAAATGTTTTCCATAGTAATTTTTTCTGAGTGTCTTCCAACAATAATTTCCATTCCAATGTAATGATGTCATAATTATCAAATGTTACACCTTAAAGTTCAAATTTATCTAGAGGGAATTGTATTTCTAGTTTTTCTGTATATTCTTCAAAATCTTTACTCTTTGCTTTATTAATATTCAGTCCAACTCCTTATAAACTTAATTCTAATTTTATGATAACTGGTACTATGCAAGTCATTTTTTTACTACACCAACCCTGCATAAGACATGTGGTACTATGAAATTTATAAGTTACCTTTTCCAACATCATAGTAACCTCTTCTATAACAATATCCAAAAACCACTGGGTTTTGTTACTGCCAGTGCCGGAATTCTACTTGCGGTTTTGGTTCTTTTCTTCCATAACAATGTTAATTATTAATGCAAAAAGGATGCTGCTGAGTAGTCATCCTTGTCAAACTCCATTTTGTACAGAAACTGAGTCTGTTTTCTAGCCATTATGTACTACTACTGTTATAGAAGCATTTGAATATGCTGTTCTAATCAAATTTATGATTTCAATATCTATGTTATATAACTCTAAAATATCCAGTAGCTGCTTTCTATCAATATTATCAAATGCTTTTTCAATGTTATAACCAACTATCCTTTGATCATCTTCATCATCTATAATATTGTATACTATTTCTTTGATAAGCATTTTCATTTCTTTAACTTGTTTGTGTCATACGCCCTCTATCTCTTTGTTCCATAACTTATGAAATACCTTTTCCAATCTCAACTGCATTATTCTCATTAATATTTATAGTCCACATTCATTAACATCAATGGTCTCCAATTCACCAAATTGCCCTTACTACCCTTTTTAAAATAAGTTTAATAATCCCCAAACATACTCTATCATCACTTATACCGTCTATTCATTAATTAAAAACATAAGCCAATATGGTATAATGAGCATTGTCTAAATGTTCATACCAAAGACAATCTAAACCATCTGGTCTAGGGACTGATTTATCATTGATAATGCACAATACTCTTTTAATTTCTTCTGCAGCAATATACCTAACTAATTCATAAT
Source organism: Protopterus annectens (assembly GCF_019279795.1). Taxonomy (NCBI): domain Eukaryota; kingdom Metazoa; phylum Chordata; order Ceratodontiformes; family Protopteridae; genus Protopterus; species Protopterus annectens. The sequence goes on from NC_056741.1 coordinate 409,971,759, forward strand.
TATCCCTATCAGTGAAACTGTGAGTACTCCATCATGTTTGTAATCTCTGTCTTCAGTTTATTTCTTAATTAAATATTGTACAACTTCTTTAGCTGTATCTAGTTGTTTTGTTAAAAGGGTACCATCTGATCATTCAGTACTATTTATTAATAACCTTTGTTGTTTGATTTTTTTTACCTAAAAATGGTAAAATGTCTTCTTTTGTTCTTTGGACAGGCCATTCTTGGTTTTATAACAAATGTTGTAGCCTTTTCTTATTCATTTCATACATGTCTTTTTCTCTATGAAGAAATAATGCTTTATCGTGTTTATTATATGACATTATTTGTGTTATTATTTATCTGTTTATACATTTCTCATTTTGAAAATAATTTCTATGAAGGTAAAGGTATACCCTGGGATTCATTAACAATTATGTAGGCTTTGCACAAAGCCCACACAACTGCACAGTGTCAGGAAGATGAGCAGCAGCACTCATTGAATATTCATGCTGTTCAATGAGCTTACACATGTCCAAGCACCATTTCATGGCTAGCAGCATTGTTGGTGGCCATGACATGATGCTGGGAAGCATGTGCACACAATATAAACAAAACTCTTTTCCTGTAGGCAAAACTATTATGCAAGCATGCATGGACATCTTATATGAAGTAAGAGCAAGTGGAGTATAAAACGTTAGATGCAGGGGATGTGAAATTGGGGAAATGTACAGAGAATACAATGTTAATGGTGCAGAGATAAGTATGAGGGAAGGGTAAACAGAAAAAAATTGTACTCAGTTAATGGACTCAAATGTGATGATTTCACAAAGAAACATTTTCAGAAGAAAGACATTCATATTGATATTAACAGTAACTAATCCTGTTTTCAATTGTTTACCCATGTACAAAACTAAAAAGGGACATAGTGGCATGCTAACAATGGATGTGAGAGGGACACAGTGCAGCATTGTAAGAAAGGGGAGTAAATGTGATATTAATGTTCATAACATGGTGAGTTGAGATAACAGCAAGAACAGTGGATACATTAGGGGCTATTCATATATACTGTAGTTATTGAATATGACATGTATATACAGGGAATGTATGTGTGGTAACTGACTGTAGTGTTGTATCTCTCACTTTGTTCTATACAAACAAGGCATGAGCCATACATATGCTGTATCATGCAAAGCAGAAACGGACATGTGTTACCATTTATTGTCACTAGATAACCACAGATAGGGGGTATATTATATTGACACATTTATTAGAAAATCATGAGTTTTATATTCATGTCCATCATAAACAGAAATATAATAGCACTCCAAATACACAAGTGACAAATGAAAAAAAAGCAGATCTGATGACACTGCAGTAGTTCAAGGTCTCTGTTTGTAAATGGAGTGCATCTATTACATTATTATACTGGGCATGCTCACAAGACATTACAGCAAACACTGTCATAACAGCATGCAAACAACACAGACATACAAAAAAGTGTCACAAAACACAGGCCCAATATCATTTTATGATGACCTGGCATCATGATATACAGGAAGGCATGTTACATAAATGCTCATGTCCTATAAAGCTGTACAGAGTGAAGAAGTGTCAAAAAACACAGGCCCAATAACATTTTATGATGACCTGGCATCATGATATACAGGAAGGCATGTTACATAAATGCTCATGTCCTATAAAGCTGTACAGAGTGAAGAAAACAATTACAGTAATACATAAGTGTTTGGAGGAAGACATGCAATACAGCACATTCCTATTTGGAAATTAAGTAATTCCTGTGAGCAATCAATGACGTACTCAACATTTGCATCTTGCCAGACTTGAACACATGCCAGAACAGGTATCAGAAATATGCATATCAGCCTGTGACTCTTCAGAAATATACATATTGTGTGTGTCATGATGGATATACTTGAGGGGCTTACAGCACTGCCCTGTTGCAATGGGTATGGATGCCCTACCATGGAGGGTGATGTCTTAAAAATGATGCCCACTGACTGTCCCATAAATACTTCCTTTGCCAAAGCCACTCCTGTCTGACACAGATATCTGACAGACAGATGTTACCAGATTCAACCCCCTGCCTATCATACTATGTACTCTGCAGAGCTGTATATTAATTGCATCTGCCACATAACATAACAATGGATCTTGCCACAAATAAGTGAAATTAATGTGTGAAGTAATAAAGGGCATTTGAGGATAATTTGTACAATATGATTTTGTCAGAATACTGACAAAGCTGTAACTATGTCAATGTTGACACAACTGTGAGCACTGCAATATCAATGTTTCTCAGCCAAAGAAGCTGTTCCTGTTGTTTTGTACAACATTGTCTCAGTCAGAAGCACACTATATCTCTGTAGATATGCTTTATAAGTCCTTACTGAATGCACATGATGCATGAGCATTCACAACATGATATTCACAGAACAAATGTGTCACTGGCAGGATATTACAAAATCACTTTTTATTTCTTTCTCCAAAGTACAAATTGAGAATAGTAACTTCATGTAGTGTTGCTTGAGTAATGTCAGCACATTCACAGAATGTTGCCCCTTGCTGGATTTGAACAACAAGCTTATAATTGCACCAACTAACAACATGTGTATGAGTCATATGTGCCACAGTGGAAGTCTTAACCAAGTTGTGAGACTCCACCTGTGTGAAATAATTACATTATATGACTGTATTGCAATTTGTATGAGATAAAAGGGCTCGGAGAGGTTTCTTCCACTGCAATTGTACACATTATAGCACTTGTGGATGTCATTCATAATAACAGCATTAGGACACACAATGCTTACAGTCAGTCAGTATGGATTTTGAACACCCAGCTATGCAATGGCAGAAGCTACATGATATTGGGAATAATGAATGTGCCACAGTGCAAGTGGTGCTAAAATTGTGAGATATTTAGGTGATTAAAACCATGATATCAAGTTATTGCTACAAAGGATATGTGTGTATGTAATTTATTTAAAAGACTGTTGCTATATGTGACTTTCTCACACAGCATTGCTTGCTGCTGGTATACCCAAACACATGATGCATAATGCAATCATCACTGTAATGAAAGAATGGCAGTCATGCACAATGTGTGGATAATCACAGATTCAAAGACATCCTTACCAAGGCAACAGCATTCAGAACATTGTCTCATGTTCTCACACCACAGGAAAAGCCTTAGTATTTCTCATGGGAAAGTCAGATGTCATCCCATGGCATTATCATTATGCAATAAAGCATTTCTGTGTGAAAAATAAGTATAAATTGTTATAATAGGAATCCCTAGTCATACATGTACACAGCAGATAGCTGGCTGATAACATTGTTACCTATCTGGATGTTCACTGACATCGTGACACAAGTGAGTTTAAGGAGCAAAGGCTGGATCTGAACAGACTACCTAAGATCCCAAGATTCAGAGCAATGCCAGAGAAGTTGTTTTACAGTTGTGAGAGTGCACATTTGAATGGATGACATCACCATTCTTTCATATGTTAATGTTATTCTATAAATGTATGAAGGTGGTTGAAGTGCACAGTAACACTACACAGTTACACATACTATATGCATTAGAATCCTTCTCTACACAGTGCGACAGAGAAACACACATGCATAGTAATCAATCATTGTTAGATTTAATCTTCATCCCTCTGTACTTACACATTCTAGACAGCACAATATCAACAGCCAGCACCACAAAATAACTCATACAACCACTGTGATGTAGTTAATTTCTGCTAGCATGATGTAAGCATTGTGTTTCCAAAACCAGTAATTGCCTAGGAGTAATACAAATGCATAGGGTAGTCTTCTGTGAGTGAAAATACATCTCCTTATGGAAGTTTACATAAGGGGTATTGTCATGGACACAATTATACATGACAGTAACATTTGTCAGCTGAGGCTGGAGTCAAACCCTCTACCTAATTACACAATTTAGTTAGAAGTAACTGCAAGCACCAAAGAAGAAGTCTGAGGTGCAACAGCACAGAGTGCAGTTTTGACATCATGACCTCATCAGTATGATGCAGAGAAGATGTTTTTCATAAATGTGGGATAAGAGAATGGGGCATCCTTGCTCATGTTCATAGGTTCATAGGTTCATATGTTGATATTAGGCTATCTGCCCTAGGGCATTTATAAGCCTAGCCAGAGTGTGTTTGGCTTTCACCACCCTTTTAGATTAGTTGACTGTGCCTCTGTATAGTAGGTCACAGAAGGTAGCCCTTTTAAGGTTAGTTTACTGTACCTCTGTCAAGCAGGGACACAGAAGAGATCCCAGGGGTAAACTTACGATCTCCCATCCACTCATCAAGATTTCTCTTGAAAAGGGTCAGTGAGGGGCTCTGCCTAACATGGATTGGGATTTTGTCCCAGAGTGAGGGGAGCCTCTGGGATATGAATCTGTCTCTCCAGCATGTCCTATTTATTTCTGTGCTGAGGTTCAAGTCCCTGGAGCGTGTAACTCTAAGGGATTTGGATTTCCTGAGGTGGAGCATGTCCATTAATTCTGGGTTGGACATGGCTTTATACGTCAGACACAGATCGCCTCTGAGTAGGCTGTATGCAACTGAGTAGAGCTGGAGTTTCTTTAGCTGAACTGCATAGGGCATCTGTTTGAGCCCCTTGATCCTCTTGGTGAGGTACTATTGGGGTCTTTCCAGTTGCTGCAGGTGTCAGGTAAGGTACATCCCAAATGGGGCATTGTATTCAATTATGGGCCTGATAAGTGATGAGTAGAGGGGCACAATGACCTCTCTTGATCTAGATGTGAATCCTTTCATGATAAGGTGGGCTATATAGTAGGTCTTTCTAACCACTTTGGCAATGTGATTGTCAAAGGAGAGATTGCTATCTACTTGGGTCCCCAAGTTCCTAATTACTTCTTCCATACTTAATGGATTACCACCTATGTGGTAATTTGTGGGCACTTTGTTTTTCTCAAAGGGGATGACTATACACTTTTTGGCATTTAGCTTTGGGCCATGGCTCTGGCACCAGTTATCCGTCTCTGTGAGACCCTTTTGGAGGATGCTTGTGTCAGCTGGATAGTCGATTATGGCACCCAGTTTGCAGTCATCTGCGAACTTGGTCAGCCATAGTCCACCCGTGTTAGCCTGTACCTCAGAGAAATATATACCGAACAAGAGAGGTCCCAGGACTGAGCCTTGTGGGATGCCACTTGTAACTGGTTTAGAGTCTGACATGGCACCTGCTATTCTGACCATATGGGCTCTATCCCTGAGCCAGTTTGCAACCCATTTTGTGACATAGGGGTCGATATTTAAGCTGGTGAGCTTATTTATGATGCCCGAGTGGGGCATTGTGTCGAAGGCTTTTGCGAGGTCCAGGTAGGCTGTGTGGACTACCTTCCCTTCATCTATGGCTTTGGTAACTGTTTCAAAGAAGTCAACCAGGTTCAAGAGGCAAGATGTGCCCTTAACAAAGCCGAATTGGGTAGGATCCAGTGTCTGGAGGTTCCCAATGTCTTTGTTCATGATTTCCATGATGATACGCTCCATAGCTTTGCAGACCAGGCTAGTCAGGCTTATAGGGCGATAGTTTCTGGGGTCTGTTGTGGCACCACCTTTGTGGAGTGGGACCACTGTTAAAATCTTCCCCTGACTGGAAGATGATACAGCATGTATGCTTGGGAAGCTATATGTACCTGTCATTGAAGCCACACACACAAGTTCTCGACAGTAAGATCTGAAACTCCTACATACTAGTTACACAACCTAGACTATATTGTATTAGTTGCAAGTGCCACAGGAGAAGTCTGACACCTAAGGGGAGAGAGTGTACTTTTGACATGACAGTGTGTTGCAGAAAAGATCATTGTGGTAAATATGGGATGGTAGACTACTCACCCATGTTAAATTTTTCCCATGATTAGAAATCGATGCATTGCGTATGTTCAGGAAGCTAATAACCACAGTTTCTATGATAGTGTGCCCAAAAAAGCCAGAATCAAGTGAAGAAAGGCACATAAGTGGAGAGACAACACAATGTATTCAAAAAAAGGCTTTATTCCACACAATAATTTTGTTTAAAAATATATAATAGTTTAAAACAGTATATAAATACTACCATCTAGTGGCCAAAAGATAAACCACATCCAAAAAATACATGGTGTAAATTTATGATAGACTAACTGAATGTCAATATGAGACATAAAAAAGCAAATGAGTATATCAGCATTGCCTCTGTTTTAAAACTTAGAGCAGCTAAACTGTGATTTTTTAACCTATTGGTTAAAATGTGCCCCGACATCAAGTTGTGCTAAATTAGTATTGCATTGTAAAAAATATATTTATTGTGCTTTTATTTAGATTTACTACAACAGTTAGGTAGTGGTGCTATATGGCTACAGCATTTCTTGCTTTTTTATGTCTCATATTGACATTCAGTCTATGATAAATTTACACTTTGTGCATTTTTTGGATGTGGTTTACCTTTTGGCTACTAGATGGTAGTATTTATATACTGTTTTAAACTATTATATATTTTTAATAAAAATTATTGTGTGGAATAAAGTCTTTTTTTGAATACATTGTGCTGTTTCTCCACTTGTGTGCCTTTCTTCACTTGATGTTCAGGAAGCTATATAAATTTGAAATTGCAGCTACACATATATGTTCCCCACTGAGGGATTTGAACCTCTACCGATCTAATTACACAATTCAGAGAACACTGTATTTGTTGCAGGTGCCACAAGACAAACCTGACTCTTAAGGGGAGAGAGTGCACTTTTGACATGATGACCTCATCAGTGTGTTCCAGATAAGAAATTTGTGGTAAAAGTGAAATAAGGGTATGGTGGAATGCTTGCACATGTTACATTTTCCCATGACTGGAAGTTGATATATAACATCTGTTCAGAAAGCTCTACATACCTGATATTGCAGCCACAGTCACAAGTTCCCCACAGTGAGATCTGAAACTCTTACATAACTAGTTACACAATTGGTTGGTATAATGATTAAGGTGTTTTACTTCACACTCACAAGGTACAGAATTTGATTCTAACCTTTGAAAGGAAAATTTGATAGGTTTAAAGTGACCCACAAGGGCAGCTAGCCTAGCACTTATCTAGGAACCTATGAATCTAGAGAACACCAAGTGTCACAGGAGAAGTCTGACTTTTAAGGGGAGAGAGTGCACTTTTGACATGACTGACCACATCACTGTGTTGCAGAGAAGATGTTTGTAGTAAAAGTGGGATAAAGGATGGTGGAATACTCTCCCATGATAATTTTTTCTCATGACAGGAAGTTGATGCATTACTTCTGTTCAGGAAGCTGTAAGTACCTGATGTTGCAGCCACACACATAAGTTCCCCATTGTGACATTTGAACCTCTTACCTATTGAGTTATATAATCTAGAGACCACTGTATTAGTTGTAAGTGGCACAGGAGAAGTCTGACTCTTAAGGGGAGATGGTGCACTTTTGACATAACGACCTTATCAGTGTGTTGTACAGAAGATGTTTTTGGTAAACATGGGTAAGGAAATGGTGGAATACTCACCCATTTTAAATTTTTCCCATAACTGGAAGGTGATACATTACATCTCTTCAGAAAGCTATACATTCCTGATATTGCAGCCACACACACAAGTTCCCTACAGTGAGAATTGAACCTCTTACCTGTCTAGGTTACACAATCTAGAAAACACAGTATTAGTCACAAGCGTCATAGGGGAAGTCTGCCTCTTAAGGGAAGAGATTGTACTTTTGCCATGAAGACCTCATCAGTGTGCTGCAGAGAATATGGTTGCGGTAAACGTGGGATGGTAGAACTTGACCATGTTAATTTTTTCCCATGACTAGAAGTTGATACATTATACATGTTCAGGAAGCTATATAGCTATATATAGCTATATGTACCTGAAATTGCAGCCATGCACACAAATTCTGCCCTGTGAGATTTGAACCTCCTACCTATCTAGTTATACAACTTAGAGAGCACAGTATTAGTTGTGAGTGCCACAGGAGATGTCTAACTCTTAAGGGGAGTGAATGCACTTTTAATGTGAGGACCTTATCAGTGTGTTGCAGAGAGGATGTTTCTGCTGAAAGTGTAATAAAGTGCAGAAGGACCTGTGTCCATTCTCCTGAGTGGTAGTGGACATAGCATATTTAACACTGAGGCATTACTTACCTGTCACTTGATCTTTCTTCAGACACACACATGCACATGCACATGCACACACACATACATGCGTGCGTGCGCGCACACACGTACACACACACACACACACACACACACACACACACACACACACACACACACACACACACACACACACACACACACAGTGAGAACTGAACGTCCTACCTATCTAGTATCTAGTTAGATAGTTTAGAGAACACAGTGCAAATCACAAATGCCACAAAAGAAGTTTGACTTTTGCAAGGGGAAAATGCACATTTGTACTTAGTAAAGCTTCACTTTTAAAAGATCTGTTACTGTGAATCACAGGTTTTGGCAAAATCTCATGTGTGGACAGGCCAACATAACAGCACTGTGCTTTTCTCATGTAATGACATACTTCCTTGCTAAGATTTCTATACTGTTATTCATGTACATTGTGTTACTGTGAGGGACTTGTATCTGTTTCACAACATGGGATGTCAATGACAATCACAATTGTAAACCAGTGGATTATCAATCAAGTATTCCTGTCAGTTTATTACAAGTTGATTGAATGGAAAAAAGTAAACATCCATAGTGGTACTGTCACTTTTCTTTTCTCATGCTTGCACAATGTCCATTAACAATACCAGGCAGTTCCTAAATATGATAGTACACTTTTGATTAACAGTGATGGATTATGGGAGAATAGGTTACTCAACATAATAACACAGTTGCAAGTGTAACCATTGGAGTCCTGACATACATTAACAGACTGACTTAAGTGAGTCAACATCACTCTGAAATCCAGCTATCTTGTTTTCAAAATGCAGTAAAGACATAGATATGTTGTACAACCAAAACAAAGAATTATTTGCTGTAAATCATTTTTACTCTCTTGCATGAAGAGCAGCACTGGTGAGTTCAGTTATGCTGCTGATGATAAAGTATTAGCTTGTGCATAATCATATCTTGAGGTGCTGAACTTAAAAAGGGAATTAGCAGTAGTCTATGGCGGTCTGTGCTATTTTCACACAAATAAGCAGTATACACAAACAACCATATCTGAATCTGATGGAATACAGAACATTTATGATGACAGCTGCAGTTCTTCAATCCTTATATGTATGCTACAGGTGTATTATGATACACATGAGGGATCAGTCATGTTATTGCTAGTGGAAACATGGCTTATGGAAACAGTTTTGAATCAAAGAGGTTTATTTGATGATATAGAGGGGGGTGGAAAGAGATGGACAGTTTGTGATAGAAATATTCATATAGACATACTAAGATATTAGTTTATGGATAATTTCTGCACATATTTGTACTGTGTCACTATTTGCTTTATAATCATAATTTTTCAGGTGAGATCTGTACAAAACAATCCTCACAGTAGGGATCAAATAATACATGATAGTGTGTTAAGAAAATGTGTAGCCAGTAGTCACACCCACAGGAGTCATACAAATGTTCAAAAACACATTGGTATACATCTGGATTTGAACCTTGACGGTATTCCAAGGAAACTCTATAGACCACAGTATTATCTAAGCACACCACATAGGAACTCCTACTTCACAAAGAGAATGTATGTTTTACTCTTCATTACCCTCATGACAACTCTATGCTGCACATTCAACTCATCAGCTTGTTCAACAAAAGATTACCTTAACTATACATAGCTTAGCATAGTAGTGCAAAGGGCAGTGGAATAATCCAGGTGAAGGCTAAAACTCACAAGATTTTTGCCATAAGCTGTGCTTCCATTTATCCTCAGCTGCAGCTGGTACTCAGTGCCAAACATTGTGCAAATGCAGAGGAGGAAGTCTAATGACACAGAAAGGAGAAGATACATAGACAGGGGAAGAGGGGGCAGGGATCAAGTAGTTTATGACAGAACCACGATCATGTTGGCTCATAACAATATGTAGGCAAAAGCTACACATAAAACAGTGATATAAAAGCAGTCAGTAATACTTAGCTAATGCATTGATTAGAACCCTTGAAAGTATGCAAAAACCTGTCTATAGATTTGAGCATTTTCTCATCATACTACAAATGAACTACTTCACACACTTTGAATGACAAAATTGAAGGACAGCAACAACTTACTGAAGCAAAAGAGGTGAACAGAGAAAGAGATAGTGAGAAAAATAGAAACAGAATTTTTTTCTGGGACATGTAGGACCATCTGTTCATAGGTTCATAGAATCAAAGAAGTGTACTAGGCCAGCAACCCTGGAGCCTTTACAAACCTAGGCCATAGAAGTGCCCTGGCATCATGCCGCCATTAGTTCCTGGTGCCTCTATCAAGCAGAGGTACTGGAGTGTTCCTCTGGATGAACTTTCTATTTCCCATCCACTCATCAAGATTTCTCTTGAAAAGGGATAGTGAGGTGCTCTGCTTGACATGTATGGGAAGTCTGTTCCAGACAGTCTCTGGGTTATGAACCTGTCCCTCCAGCATGTTCTGTTGATTGTGGTAATGAGGTTGAGGTCCCTGGGCCGTGTGGTGCAGAGGGATTGAGATTTCTTTAAGTGTAACATTTTTAACAGAGCTGGGTCAGACATGGCTTTGTAAGTCAAGCAGAGATCACCTCTTAATAGACAATCTTCCTGGATGCAAAACCCTTGGTAATCAGCTGTGCCACACAGAAGGACTTTCTGACCACAGTGGCAATGTGGTGGTTGAAGGAGAGGTTGCTGTCAACCTGTGTCCCCTTATAATGCCTTAAGTGTTCAGTGGGCTACCATCAATGTGGTAATTAGTGGGAACAAAGTTTTTCCCAAAGAGAATGATGACGCATTTTTTGGCATTAAGCTTAAGGCCATAGTTTTGACACCAGTCATTGGTCTAAGTGAGGCCTTTCTGTAGGATGTCTACATCACTTGGGGAGTTAATAATGGCCCAGGCTTGCAATCGTCGGTGAACTTGGTCAGCCAGAGCCCCTCCATGTTGGCCTGAACTTCTGAGAAGTAGATGCCAAACAGGAGAGGACCCAGGACCGATCCCTGTAGGACTCCACTTGTGACTGGTCGGCAGTCTAACTTGGAGTCTGCTACTTTCACACTGTAGGTTCTAACTGTGAGCAAATTTGCAACCCACCTAGTGATATAGGGGTTGATGCCTAGTTTGGTGAGTCTATCAATAATTCCTGAGTGGGGCATGGTATCAAAGGCCTTGGCCAGATTGAGATAGGCTATATAAACTGCTTTGCCCTCATCCACAGCTCTGGTGACTGACTCAAAGAAGTTAACCAGGTTGAACAGGCATGATCTGCCCTTCACAAAACCAAATTGCGTGGGATCCAGAGTTTGGAGATTCCCTATATCCTTGTTAATTAGGTCCATTATGATGCCCTCCATAGCCTTACATATCAGACTCATCAGGCTAATGGGGTGATATTCCCAGGGTCTGTAGTCACTCTCCCTTTATGGAGAGGGATGACTGTAGCAGTGCACCATTCTGTAGGGACAAAGCCTGAGGTTTGGCTGTGATTGAACAGGGCACACAGGTGTGGTGCCAGTTCACTTTGTAGTTCATATAGAATACAGCCAGGGATATTGTCGGGTCCAATGGAAGCTGTATTCTTGGCCTTGGACAATGCAGCTTTAACCTGTGCTGCAGTAATGCTGGGTGCCTGGCAGTCTTCCGGTATTGTGATTGGTCATTTGGGGGGGAGAGAGGGGTAAAGTTGGCACTGAATCTGTTGGCCAGTATGTTGGCAATATCTGTTGGCTCAGTATAGGAGGTACTATTGTGCAGTAACTCAGAGTAAATCTGGGTATTGCTGTGGATGTTCTTGCTATAACTGTAGAAGGCTCTGTGGTTGTTTTTAGTGTCTGCCACAATTCTGCCTTCATAGCTAGCTTTAGAGGTTTTGATGAGGGATCTCAACTTTTTGTTGTGGCTAATAAGGGAGTTTTTCCAGTCTTGGGATTTCACCTTTTTCTGCAACAGTTTCTTCCTTCAGTTATAGAGTTTGTTAATGGCAGGGGATCACCAGACTGGCTTCCTTTTTTTGGAGGAGAGTGTCATGGTTCTGTTGGGTATGGCTAGTTCCATGAATTTATGTACGTGTTTATACAGTGCATTGGTGTATGATTTGGCAGTCATACACCTATTTTCCTTTTGCATGGGTGCCATGAAGTTAGCCACCTCTATTTATAGGAGCACAAAGTCAGGTTTGGAGAAGTTTTTCATGGTGGTTACCTTTGCTGGTGGTGTGGGTGAGATGTGGATTTCCATGGTAATTAGTTTGCGGTCGGATCTAACCAGGGAGGGATTGACTATTGGTGTTGAGCAACGGTTGCCCATGTTAGTAATAGCCAGGTCAAGGATATTGCTTCCTCTAATGGGGGTAAGAATGAGCTGGTCCAGCGCATTGGAATTAATGAATTCCAGGAAGCGTTGGGCAAGTGTATTGGTGCATGAGTAGTTTTCCCAGTTGATGGAGGGGTAGTGGAAGTCACCAAGTATGAGAGTGTTGGGTTGGACCCTAATAGTTTCCAGGTTGCTTAGGAATGTGGAATGAGAGTCTTGAAACATGGTTGGGGACCTATAGCAGGCTACGACCTGAATTGCTGTGTTATCCACTGTTAGATGTACCTGAAGTATCTCCGATGTGTTATGCTGGGCTACTAGTCTGGAGGTGTGCGTATCCTTTATGAATATGGAGACGCCACCACCTTTGGAGCTTTGGTCCATTTTCTGGGTCCAAAAGGTATGGAATGAGTTATAGCCTGGTAGCACAGGGGTACTTTCTGCTACTTTAAACCAGGTCTCCGTTACAGCACAGATGTCAATGTTCTTCATTTTGAGGAGTGCTTCGAGCGAGTGCATCTTGAGATTTAGCATGTCTCTCAGATTGTATTTATTTATACCTATTATGGTAGTAATTTGGTCTTTGGTACACTGCCTAAAAAAAGGCACTAAAGGGGTGGCAAGAAGCTTAGCCAGTATCCAGAAACATAGAGGTGACAGATGCAGGCCATCTTTGGCAAAGCATCGAGGTCTGTCAATCATGTCATCCCAAGCAGACAGATACAGGATCCCCTTAGAATGACACCAGAAACTTAGCCAATTGTTGAAGTCAATCATTTTCTGCTTGCATTGTTGTATCATTCTGGGCAATTGTAGGATGCTGTTCATGCCTAGGGTCATACCTGCCTGGGCCACATAATCCGAGAGCTCCTCCATGTCTTTTTTCATGTAGTCCAGAGAGGTACATCTCAGGTCATTCATAACCACATGGACAATGACAGAGTCATACTTGTACTTGTTCTGGAGTGACCTGAGTGCATGTGTTATGTGTCGGATCCTGGCACCTGACAAACAGCTGACTGTAACCTTCTCCTTATTCAACCTAATGAGTGGGAGATCAATGTGCCTCACTATTGAGTCACCAATGATTAGTGTATTGGGCAAGCTGTTTTGCCTTAGGGGCTTCAGTTGAGAGGCACACTGTGTATGTGAGCTATGTGTCTTGTGATTTGTGCTGTGTTGTGGAGGTCGAGTGCATTTCTGATTTGGAGGTCTCTGCTGTTTGGGTAGATTTCTATTGAGAGCCTCCCCGAAGGTGGGTGAGTGGTTTGTGTTTTTATGTGAGAGCTGTGATGGTGAGTGTTCTGGAGGACTATGTGTTCCATGTGGTGTGGTGCAGGTGTTGACCTTCTCCTCTTGACCAGCTATTCTGGTCTTGGGTGGAGAGTGCATGTCTTCCAGTTTGGATATATAAGCGCATCTCTCAGAAGTCTGAGTGTTGGGAGATAAGAGGAGAGGGTTGTCTGGTACATGAGGCAGTTGCTACACTGCCTCAGAATGCCCAAGTTCACCAGGTTAATAGGATAAAGCACAGGGAATTGACCTTTAGACATGCCAGGAGGGATGGTCATTATTAATAAGTACTGGAGCTGTTTCCTTATAGGACGTTTAGTGCTGTTAGCACTTATGTGTGCTACAATAATTGCTACAAGAAACCAGATGAAGTGCTAGGCGAATAAGCTAGTTAAATGCAGGAGAGAAGAGAACTAGGAAGATCTCAGGGAAAAATTGAAGAGCAGACTACCTGGCACCAGTAATAGTTTAGCCTAGCTTAGTGGCACTGCACGTCGCACAAACCCGTCAAACACGGGCTTTTAAAACAGAAAGTTGAAAGGGAGCTAGAAACCACTCCTCTTGTGGTAGATAGGCTACCTAGTGCTTACCACTCCCACTGATAAGCTGAGAGGCTTCCCTCTAACACAGAAAGGTATGGGAAACTCAGAAACTACAATTCTTCTTCTTCTTTCGGCTTTTTCCCGGTTAGGGGTCGCCACAGCGGATCACCTTGTCCGCACACTGAATGGCAGTGGAGTTTTACGGTGTCGAGTTGCCAGCCCGGCGCCCAACCTTCCACAGAAGGCACACTCACACGCACACCTAGGGCCAATTTAGAGTGTCCAATGCACCTGCAGCATGTCTTTGGGATGTGGGAGGAAACCGGAGCACCCGGAGGAAACCCACGCGACCACAGGGAGGACATGCAGACTCCACACAGAAGGCACCCCAGCCGAGGATCGAACCGGAGAACCTCTTGCTGTGAGGCGGCAATGCTAACCACTGCACCACCGTGGCCGCCCACAAACTCAGAAACTACAATACAGTCCTGAATACAGGAAATCTGTATCTGGACTACTCTAGCAACAGGAAAGGTGGGAAAACAAGCTAGAGCTTTTTTTTTAAATATAACAGTAGCAAACGAGCAAATTGATTTAAACAAATTAACTAATTAACCAATAAAAAAATCTCAAAACTGAGCCCTGTTCCAGCAGTCTTCAATCAGACAAGCTCCAGCTGCACACTCCTGCCACTAGGGTGCAGGGGAACCTTCTCCAAAAAAAGATGGCCTGGATTAGTGCTCAAGTTATACAAACAAAGCTAGATTCAGCAGGTCTGAATCTAGTCTATGTACAATAAGATGACCAAGAAGGGGTAGGAAAGCACAACTAACATTATGACGTAAGCAGGATAGCACTGGATTAGTAAGTCTCCCTGATGGGATGGAATGTTTTTGCAAATGCTTTTTTGTTGCTCTATTCAAATGGCATGTGAATGAGATATTGTAAATTGAGATAAATGCAGACATTTTTAGTTAACTATATGACAGGAATATAAAATACCATGAAATAATTTCATCTACATCTGTAATGGAACACATGACACTATGGAAAAACATCAGTTTGTTGACAGGAGAATTATCTCAACACACCACATAAGAACTTCTAGTTCATTACTTCCAGAAGCCTAAGAACTGTTATAGTAACTATTTCAGAGTAGTGCCTTCAGTCTGCACTTACTCTGTATTCCCATAGCTCAGTTGATTTAACCACATTTGCATGAAAGTAACTGGAGTACTGCAGCTGAAACTAAAATCTTTAGCTTTTGCAATAGGAAATTAAACCACTGTCACTCAGCACTGGTGTGCAATGTTAACCTCTGTGCAAATGTTGACCATGAAAAGTGAAGGCTTTTCAGTGGGCCATTTCTGCCATGTCTGTGGTGTGTGATTCTAATTTTTGACTGCATTGTTTGAAAAAGGGGTTGATAGGACAGTAGTGAAAATGGGGGTGGCAAACAGAGGGTGGGACACAGGGGAATGAATACAGGGATTTGCAGTAGGGTGGTGGGAGAGCACCACAGTTATCCACTTCTTCACAACATAAATGTAGAATTGTACACATAATTTCATGACTTTGGTGAGTCAACACACTATGGATGGGTGACAGCAACAGAATAATGTTGTATACCCAGATGGACCAAATCATGTATGTCAAGATGAGATATAGGTGAAGTGGAGAGCTATGTATGGATCATAATCTTTGTGGGATAGTTGTACATTTTTTTGTTTTGGAGAGAGAGAGATGTTGGGGAAGGTGCTTAAGAATGAGAGGGTCAGGCGGGTCGGTATAGGTCAGGAGCAGGTTCAGACATACAGAACATACAAGACAGACAGGGATGGTGATGGACACAAAAGGTTGGGAGACATCAAGATTGCAGATAGGTAGGGGACTTCAGAGGTGCATCCACATCCAGCATCACCACATTGAGAATCTATTCCTCACCCTCAGAAATGTCATTACTGTCTCCTGCATCAATTGCCTGGGTCAGTGCTGGATGTACTATCATTTTGACAATATGATGCAGCACATCTTCAGCTCTGCCAATTCAGGCACAGAGGCACCTCTCTATAATGCACTCCCCCAACCCTGTCAGCACTTGAAAGATGACAAGATGACCACCTCCACTACTACTGCTCTTGGAGGGTGCCACTGCACTAACAGCCAGGGCAGAGCTACCTGAAGCAGGTGGGGCAGGTAGAGCAGGAGTTGTAGAGGCAATGGTGGCAGCTTGCAACTCAGATGTGCTGGGTGTCTGCATTGCCTGTAGTAGTGCCAACACGGCCACCTGTGGAGGTTTGGTGGGACGAATCACAGTAGTCATTCTGCCTCCCTGTGCTGATGGTCATTTTGTTTTTAACACCAATGTATTAAAAAAAAAATATATATATATATATATATATATATATATATATATATATATATATATATATATATATATATATCCTTTATTTGACTGACAGACCATTTGATAGAAACTCATTTGGTCGAAGTCTCATTTGATCGAAAACCAGTATTCAAGGCATAATACTGGGATTTGTCCCCCTCCCCAATATTGTGCGATCCTGGAGTTGATATATATAGTCAGGGGGGTGTGGGGGCAGAGCCCTCCACATTGGGGGGGTGTGGGGGGGGGTGAAGCTCCCCCACCTAGTTTCGTTTGAAAGAAGAAAAGAAAACAAAAAGTACACATTTTAAACGGATATAGGTGGGGGGCGAAGCCCCCAACACCCCCTCTGACTATATATATATATATCAACTCCAGGGTTGCACAATATTGGGGAGGGGGACAAATCCCAGTATTATGCCTTGAATACTGGTTTTCGATTAAATGAGACTTCGACCAAATGAGTTTCTATCAAATGATCTGTTGATCAAATAAAGGAGATCCATATATATATATATATATAGATATATATATATATATATATATATATATATATATATATATATATATATATATATATATATATATATATATATATATATATATATATATATATATATATATATATATATATATATATATATTTTTTTTTTTTACTTCAGAATCTCGAACACCTGAAAACCTGAATGTCATATGGTCGAGACACCCCTGCTACTTAAATATACCAACTCCGAGATCGCACTACAGCGAGGAAAAGGGAAATCTCCCTTTTTGCGCTATATGCAGATCTCCATTCAGAATTTTGTGCTTCCAAAAACTCGATCATATGGTCTCGACCATATGACATTCAGGTTTTCAGGCATTTGAGATTCTGAAGGGAACCCATATATATATATATATATATATATATATATATATATATATATATGGGTCTACTACTAATGCCCGAAATGACGATTCCCCGACGGAAAACTCACCGACGCCAGATGACCGACAGGTAAGTGTACCGACAGGGTGATTTGCCGACAGCAGAAAGACCGACAAGGGAATGTGCGATCGCGACGCGGTAAGTGTGCGATGGTGACGGAGTTAGGAGCAGTCAGGTGAGTGCTCGAGATTGTGGGATGTCGGGTTAGGCTGTGGGAAAGGTGAGTGTGCGTTAGTGTCAGAGCTTGGGCTAGGGGTGGGTTAAGTGAGTTAGGGTTAGGGTGCAGGTAGGTGAAGTGTGCGTTAGTGTCGGAGCTTGGGCTAGGGGTGGGTTAAGAGAGTTAGGGTTAGGGTGCAGGTAGGTGATGTGTGCGTTAGTGTCGGAGCTTGGGCTAGGGGTGGGTTAAGTGAGTTAGGGTTAGGGTGCAGGTAGGTGAAGTGTGCGATAGTGTCGGACCTTAGGGTTAGGGTTTGGGTCAGGGCTAGTGTGTATGCTATGTAGTGTCGCGTGTTGTTTACGTTCCGTGTGTCGGTGTAATGGTGTTCGGTGTAATGGTGTTCGGTGTTTTGCGTTGTCGGGTTTGTGTGATGTCGGTCATCTGGCGTCGGGGAGTTTTCCGTCGGGGAATCGTCGTGTCAGTAATTAGTAGTAGACCCATATATATATATATATATGGTTTACTATCAAATTGTCGATCCCGTTTTGTGCGACGCGCATTGCCCGAACGCGGAACTGCGAACGTCACTACACCGACGCCCAGATGTGCGAACGGCAAAATCTCGCCCCCATCCGACCCATGGTAGCATGGGTGTGGAGGTGTTGCGCGGCCGGTAATGTCGATCGTCGGAGTTTCGCGGTTTCGGTTCGCTATCGAAATGGTTTCGTGTTTGTTCGCAAACGCGTCGATGGGGTCGCCGTTCGCACGGAGTGCATTCGAACATTTAATAGTAAACCTATATATATATATATATATATATATATATATATATATATATATATATATATATATCAAAAACAGAGAGCTAGGGATCAATGGCATGTCGCATTACTTAATTATTTCTGTACATAAAACATTATGAGAAATACCTAAGTACACCTTGGCCACATCCAGACATATTGGGGAAGGCATTAATGTACCATAAAATCAATCAATCAATCAATCACAAAATGATATGACTAATAGAATCATGGTTTTTGCTATGCCATATCAGATATTTGCTTTCTAAAGTAATAACTGTATTTGCAAATATTGAATTGTTAGTGTCATGCAGTATTTAAGTTAATATCTTATAAATAGTTTCCTTTAAAATATCATATTGGTTTCTGGGTATTGAAGCCACATAAAATTAAACTGATATGCTCATTGCCTAATGCAATAAACTAGAGCTATTGCAGGCAGGCTTGACATAAAAGTTAAGTTATGCCTGCTTAAGATGATATACATCGATGGACTGTATGTCTTTTAAAAAATACTTCTGTGCCTTACATTCAGACCTAATGTATACTTACCCTGTGCCTCCTTGAAGCAAGTTAGTCTGTCCTGATGTGGCTCACAGTTTTCTGCTATATCTACTGAAGCTGTGGAGTAGACAATAGAAAGACAGAGATATGCAAGCATGATGAATAACTGAGTTGGTTGTCTGGCTAATGCTATCTCATAGATAAGTGATGAATCTGTATACTAACACACAAATAAGGCATGGTTGCAGTTTTAAATGTATTCTCTTTATTGGCTCAGGAGATCCAACTTGTGCTTCTTCATGTCACTGTAGTGGTGAAGACATTGCTCCCCAGTGCATGAGATGCTAGTTGCACTGGAGACACTCTTGTCCAAACTATTCCAAGCCACTGCCTTATACTGAGACCTGATATATTCCCCCTGCAGTAATCTCTGGCTGTAACATTTCATGAGGAGTGGCACAAAAATCCTGGACTCCTAACACCCCACCTTTGTGCTTCAAGTGGAACTCTATCCCTACCATCACCAACCATGTCTGCAGTTGTTAAGCTAGAAATATGGGGCTGAATTGGCATCCATTTCTGATCTCACATATAACAGTTTGTGCACAAAGATACATAGCCTTGCCAGCTGAATTTCTTCATTTGAAATCACAACAATGTTATGCCAAACATATTGGCACTGAGTACATGAAGAAGCACAGAAGGTTTTTAAAAATGGCATTGAGATTTGGCCACGTGTGATGCTCAGACTACTGAGATGTTCCAGTGTTAAACACTGATATGCTTTATGATGGTTATAATCATGGTTGTTTGGAGGAAAATGGTATTGCTTATAACATACTGGGCTACTTGGACTTACACACTAATAAGATTGAGCACATGAGAAAAAAGGATAAAATATTAAATTGTGCTTATTAGCTGTCAGTACCACAGAACAACTTACTTGTTAACATGGTAATTACAGGTATACAAATTTAATTAATGAATGGAGATGCATTTCAGAGATGTCTGTGTCTGTGCCTTTACTTAGTCATGAGACTGCATTTCCATATAAAAGGTATTTTTTGTGTTTGTAATTACATTTCAGATGCATTAGGATTAGGATACAAACATACTTCATGACATAATCTATCGCAGAACAGTACATACCATCCCTCTGGAAAATCTCTTACATAATACCCCTACATAAAGGTGGTCTCTCTACTGATATATCCAACTATAGACCATAGCCATTCTGTCTCCACTTGCCAAAATCTTAGAAAAATGTATACACAAACAGTTATTAAACCATTTCCTGTCCAATAATCTAGTATCCAAGACACAACATGCCTTCCGGCCCAGGCATAGTACCACTACAGCACTTATCAGCTTTACTGATACTTTATACCATCTTAAAAACAAAAGTCAACTAGTCTCTGCTACCTTCCTAGACATATCAAAAGCAGAGACTAGTTGGCTTTTGTTTTTAAGATGGTATACAGTATCAGTAAAGCAAAAGCCAACTAGTCTCTGCTACCTTCCTAGACATGTCGAAAGCATTCGATACTGTATCACATCAAATATTTCTCAACAAACTAGCCACCTAACACTCCAGCTCTGAAATCCTAAAATGGTTTCATAGTCACATGTCTGAAAGAAAACAAGCCACTTTATGGGACAATAAGCTTTCTCCCCAGCTCCCCATAAGGGTTGGAGTCCCACAAGGCTCAATCCTTGGTCCACTTCTGTTCACTCTCTTTACTAACGACCTTTATACTACAGCTGACCCAGCAACCATTGTACAATATGCAGATGATGCCTCCCTAATCTGCTCCGCCCCACCATCAATGAAATCCAAGAAAAAACCCAAGCATAATATAGAAGAATATCTAACTCACCATCAACTTATAATTAACCCCAAAAAGATCAAACTAATGGTCTTCTACCACAACCGAACATCCACCTCCTATCTATATCTCCTCTTCCAATGGTACTACTATTATAGAGCCAGTTGATCATGCAAAACTTCTCAGCGTTACAATTGACAGCAGACTCAAGTTTGACAGACACCTTGCTCTTACCATTAAAAAGGTGCATGCCAAACTGGGCTCACTGTACAGAGCAAAAACATTTCTCACTGACCAAGCCAGACTCGCAACAGCTCGAACCCACCTACTATCTTCTCTTCTTTATTGCTCTCAAATATTCACCAATCTTCAAAAAACTGACCCAAATAGCCCTGAATCTTGCTACAACAAGATTGCTAAATTTGCTACAAATCAACCTCATCATTGTACAACATAAATTCAGCTAAAATGGCTTGAGCTCCCTCATATTCTTAACCTGAATCAACTTCTAACTAACGGCTCATACAGTCCTATACAAACCTGACAACTGCCCATCACTATCAGGTCTAGTCCAGCCCTATAGAAACCTAACATCACTTAGACTGACTGATAAAATATTGCTAAAAGTTAATAAAGCCCAAAACACCTATGGCACCTCCCTTTTCTCTCATACCATTGCCAAATTATGGAACTCCCTTCCAAAGCACATTCTTACCATCACTGACACACACACATTTAAACAGACTCTAAGAGAATATTTCTCTAAACATAGGCTTTGCTCCTGTTCTCACCCTGGCTAAATACTTCAATAAACAACTAATCCTTCCTATGCACTATCCTTCTCAAGATCTCCTGGCTATTGTATCCTTTTTACACTACCTTCTCTCTATCTCCTAACTTTTGAATCCTTCTTACACCACTAATTTTATGAAAAAAAAGACAGAAAACATCTTAATTAAGGCATGCTTTCACAAATGCATAATAGTGTGTAATATTTCCTTAATATACCTAACTTTGTTATTTGTAAGTATATACCTTGCAATTGTATTACTGTCTATCTCATTTGCTGTAACGGGAATATGTAAATTGTGAATAGTATTGTAATATTCCTTGGAGATTTTTTTCCCTGGGTCTGCACTGAAAACGGGCTTCTGGCCCTATAGCCGACCTTAGGCATAGGCCAACTAGGTGGCCGCCTAGGGTGCCACTCTAGCAGGGGCACTTTTCCAGTAATCTGAATGGTGTAGGTAGACCAGGATGGGGGCACTGACTGGTGTGGGGGCAGGTGCTGAGGAGCCTTTTTACCTAGGGCACCAGTTGACCAAAGGCCGGCCCTGACTGGCCCAGATGGACAATACCCGGTCAACAAATGAAATAAATAAATAAATAAATAATGCTGTCATAAATACATACTTATGATATGTGATAACCTGTGATACAATAAAATGTGAGTAAATATGTATTAAGACTCCCTCTTTAAAATTATTACTTAACTGGATTCAAACCTTGCATTTCATGTCTTCTTTCTCTAAACTCACTACACTTACATCTTGTGCGACAGAGAAAGTTGACTTCTTTCTTGAGTGCTATCCAGAGTGCAGATGGCCACCAAATGGTGCCAGTCTAGCTTGTGCTACAGGTCTTTCAGCTTTTCCCTGTAAGGGTCGCCACAGCAGATTGCCAGTCTACTATGCATTGGCAGAGAAGGTGCACACATACTCACACACCTACCTGCATGTCTTATAAAGTTTACTCAACCATAGAGACAACATTCAGACTCTGCACAGAAGGAACTTCAGCCAAGAATTGAACCAAAGAACCTCTTGCTGTGAGGCAACAATGCTAAGTGCTGAATTTTTTCACTTGTTCCCTTAGGAAGTGACCTCTGTTTGTGTGCTGCTGACTGGAGCACAAATGTAAAAAGCATTACTGAAAATTTAAAAGAGGATCAAATTAACACATTTAATGGAAATATGTAGCAAGGGCCAATGCTGTTAGCTTAGGGCCAATGCTGTTATAGCATTAGCATTACACAATCATCCTTTTAACAACTACTTGCACCTTCACAGGTAGCATTTATGTTACACATAACCAGGATTTCATGCAAAAGCAATTGCTCAGAAAGGACACACACACACACACACACACACACACACACACACACACACACACACACACACACACACACACACACACACACACACACACAATAACAGCAGGTCATTTTGCAGCAGTTTATACAATTACAACATCAAAGTTACAATATATTGGATAAGTGTCATGATGACAAATCATGACATATGGATAATTTCTCCACAATACATTACACATATATCCATATTACTCATGTTACTACTTTTGTGTTAGCACACTTAAAACGTTTCATATCTTGCAACATCCATAGCACATATCATTATTAGTAATGAGAACAAAAGCACACTTATGTACCATACATTCACATAGATTACTGGTAAGATATTTAGCATGTATCACAGACTTTAGCCTGTTCATTTCAGAAAACAACATTGAGTGTCAATAATTATTCAAATCAAGTAATAAAAACATTCTGCAACCTGGATTTGAACCCTGTATATGTCCTAGATCTCTCCACTCATCCCATGTTCAGCTTATGCCACAGAGATATTTAGCTGACAGGTAGAATTTATTCACTTAGTACTGTCCAGAGTGCTGACATCCATTCACCTGTGCCAAGCTTGCTTACACCATAGAAGGTAGCCCTAAATTATATTTTTCACTTTTTTCTTTAGGAAGTGAACTGTAGTTCACTGCTAGAGACCACTGCAAATCCAGAGTAAGCAATGCCAACCAGCATGCAAATGATGAAGAGAAAAGAAAAAATGTTTACTGAAATAGAGGAAACAGTATGAAACAAGTAGTTATAATGTATAATTCAGATATTTCCTCAGCTTATGGGGGCTCCTTAAGCATCATTATGTTCCTGAAAACACCACCATCTCTAGATTAGAACCCCAGGAAAGCAGGGAATTCCCAGAACACACATGAGATTCTTATCAGTATAACACACACACACACACACACACACACACACACACACACACACACACACACATACTGTGAGGATAAAAAGAGGCTATATATACTCAAGATGTGAATTAATATCAATTGACATTACAGGTGTAACAGAACCAAGTTCTGATCTCTCTCCTGTGTAATTTGCAATTAGATGTGGGGATAGCTGTGATACTATCAACAGGAAAAATAATCTTTCCTCACACAATATAACATAAAAAAATAAGACAATGGCTGTTTTCTTCTATTTATTTTGTGAGCATCATTTCCTTATCTATGCTTTTCTAACAAGACTGCTATGTGCTTTTCTTTGCAGTTGATATGTGTTTCAATAAGTAATCTACTTCTATAGAATTGCCTACACAATGAATTCAGAGGCAGAAAATGTTTATTAATATAAATATTAGGAATATTGCTTTTCTAATTCAGTCAACATAGCCACAGCTTTTCTTGTAAGTCCCTTATCTCTGACACACCCTTGGTAAGTGTACATCAAAGAGGACTGACTATGAAAACATGATTGATACTGCTGTGGGAATAATCATTCACATGTGCAAGCATGTACCAGGTAACACTTCTCAGTGCTCATTTTTGCAGAGTTATGATGTATGCATGTAACCATGTAGGTCCTTATACCATGTTTACATTCCTTGCACTTAGTGCACATTTTATAATTCATGAAGTTTGGAATTTGTGAGTTCACACGTCATTTGCATACTCACAGTGCTGAGAGGGCTGAATCCATGCTATATAAAGGCAATCATATAGGCAAGAACTTGTATCTTAGTAGTAGAGACTATTTGGATCCAGAGAGCTTGATGCTACTACTTGCTTTGAAAACACATTGCTACTTTCACAACCAACTTGCTGCAAAGGTAGATTGCTGTTATGAACAAACTGATATATTTTATCCTTAATTATGAATTGCATTTCACAATGCTAGTTTTACTTTACTGTTTACATAATTATCAGATGCTGTTGGCACAGGCATGTGCAGCATAATTATTTATTCACACTACAAAATGTATTCTACATAATTCTAACAGTTTAGTGAAAATTTCAATTTTGAAAACTGACCACTTTGTTCTTATATTGCTTATTATCAAGGTAATAGGTTTTGCTTTATTAGCACAGACAATTATGTTAAGGGCTCTGATGTCTACCTTGCTGCCCTTCATGTAAGTGGATATTACACCAAAAACTGTTAACCATTTTCCTTGCACATTATTTTGTTCATGTTGCAGTATACTACAAAGTGATAGAAATGTTTGTCCTGTTATGAATGCATTATCAAGTTCTTTCTTTGTTTTGCATGTGTGTGTGTGTGTGTGTGTGTGTGTGTGTGTGTGTGTGTGTGTGTTTGTGTGTGATTAGGTGATCTTTATTAAGTTGTTTGTGTACTCATATGGTGCCTTCCATTTTGTGCATTTTGTGTATGATGGATGGCTACATTCATAGATATTTATTTGGGTTTAATAATCATTACTTATGTTTTTTCTTTCCTACTGTATTCTCTCTCATATAGGGCTATGGTGCTCAACACATCTGCACTCCATAAACTGCCATGCACTAATGCTGAGAAAGATGTGATCACTCAGGGTTCTATGTTGCCTTGGATCACTGCTCTTAGAGAGAGGCAGGGGTAACAAGTCCTCCCATGACTGTATCTGGGAGCAGGTGGGAGGTTCTGGATGTATATATTCCAAAATAAGACATAATACCAACAATATGATTATGGTGGTCAGACATTGGGCAGTTGCAATTGCCCATGAATGTATGTCTACAGGGGTGGTCTTCCTATGAAGCCACCACTGACAGAAACAGAGGGGTTCCTGTCCACAGTCAGAGATCCAAATAACTCAGCACAGGGTTCACACAGAATCTTTGGTGTTGGGGCTGAAATGGAAGACAGCCCAAGTGTGTCTACATAGAACTTCCAAGCATGCTATAAAATTCAATAATTGTCCTTGTATAGCCAGAGGCATGGGTGGGGAAGTAGAAGGAACATAGGGGAAGAGTGAGAAGGAGGGGGAAATGGGGAGGGTTCGGTGGACTGCAAGGATTTCTAGGAGATGTTTCTCATTCTGCAGCTGTAAAGGCAATTGTTTTCTGTTTATTCTGTCATTTGTTTTATGATGCTTATCATCCCTGTTTTATCTCCCTTTTTTATATCTTGGCACATCTGAATCTGTTACTGCATGACCACCTGCACATGGTAAGCACACCTTCTATATGCTTATTAATGTCCAAAGAATAGGTGCATGTGTAACTGAAAGCTATTTGATTTTGTTCCATTAGCATATCTTAATTTTTGTCATGTACATTTCACATATCAAAGGTTTGATTATTGTTTATGCTATTTTTCTTTTTTATGATTGCTTTCTATCATAGGGGATGCTGCCAGTGGCACTGTGGAACTCCTGCCTCCTGATGTCAGAGTATCAGTAGCCTCTGATAATATTGGCAGGAATGATGTCAGGGGATGCAGATGGTCAGTTTGACACTGAGGTTGTGCCTCCAACATCTCCTGCCACCTATTTTGGACACAATCAGTATGCCTACACATTCCCATGACATAGAGACCTCAGATATTGAACAGGTTGAGAGTGACACAGTTGATCAGGGTAGTGTGGTTACTCCAGTTGCAAAACTGGCTGATTCTCCCTGTAGCCATCATGAGGGTGAGGTGCCACATAGACGGGTCAGTAGAGGTACCAGGAGGATGCCTGCCTGCTGTCCACCCTCCTCCTGATGTTATGTTAATAGTTGCCACATGACATTTGTGTAGAGCCATCACAGAGGCACAGGCACATTCCACAAGGACCAGAAATGAGATAGTGTGAGTACTTAACACTGTGCATTCTGAAGTGTGCAATTGCCTTAACCATGTAAGTAACTGCTTGGACATGAATGATGCACTGGATTGGGCAGTGTCTGTAATGGAATGTCTGCTCGGGAGGGTTGGCATCCATGTGGATATCGAGCCATTGTGGCCATGCAAGATCCCACTCCTGTAGTGGCACTACTTCCACTTCTCTGTCAGTGATTGTCATGTCCACACCTAGATGTGGTAGGCCATGTGGTCATGGTCCTGATCGTGACAAGAGCTCATCTAGCAGACATCACTCACATTCAGTTAGCACCCCAAATTCCAGCTAGGACCATTGAACTAGCTGTGCAGCACCTGACACAGGTAGTTTTTATGATCTGGGGTGACAACGCAGAACTGACTAGTTTGCCTACATGGCTCACATCTTTCTGACATGCCAAGAAGTAGTGCTAGCATAGTGCTGGATTGTGTTCCTGCAGAAACACACACACACACACACACACACACACACACACACACACACACACACACACACACACACACACACACATACTAATTATCTAAGCAGTACTGTTAACTATTATACATGTCTTGCTACTGGCCCTGCAAATTGGATACTTAAGAAGCATATTTTTATTTGCACACACTCACTTCTTTGGTGTCAGGCTTGTCATCCTATCCCCTCCCCAATGCAAGTGATGATGGCTGTATCCTGCCCTTTGCACAATTCCTTGTGACTTCGGGTTGCAAATATGTCTGATGCATAGAATGGATAGCTGATGCTTGCTTAGTCAGAAACTTCCTTTAATGTAAATGCATTGCAGAATAAATGCTTTTAATCATATTTCATAATCAATTGTGAATGGTTGCTTCTGGAATTGTTTACCCTCAATGTATTTCTCTTACTGTACTTATTCATGCAGTCAAAGTAGATGTTTATGTATTGCCTACTGTTATACTTCTGCAAATGATGATAACCCCAGTCTTCTCACTGGTTTATATATAGTGGTCAACTGAAATTCTTAAGTTATTGCACATTACTGGGCAAAATCCATAGCTGTGTATTGAAAACATCACTCATAAGCTATTACTGATGTATCATGGGAGTTGTATCATCTTAGGGACATTTAAAAATCTGCATAGCAATTAATTATATACCTGTACGGGCAGTCCTCGGGTTAAGGACAAGATATGTTTTTTAGTCTGTTCTTAAGTCAAATTTGTATGCAAGTCTAAAAGCGTACATATGGTTCTTATTAATTGTCACTTGTCAAATTTGTACCTCAGTCCAGTATTTATTTTACTTTTCTTTGCATAGAAAACACTTTAGAAACACCTCCAAATAAAAAAATTTAAACATAATACTCTATACTGTAGTAATAACAATAATAACAATAGTGTAAATACAGTGTAATAACACTGCAGTAACTATGTTCACACACTACAGTAGTGTTTGCACTGTAAAAAAAACATTAAAGAAAGAGTCCTTTAAATAGTTCAAATGAAAAACAAAGAAAGGATAAGAATTACTGTAAAGGTTAACAGTCATTTGCGAGTTACTGTAACATTATGATAATTTTATTAATTGCACGATGCAGAAAATGATGGACTTGTTGTTGGAGAGAATGAGCCTGGCGTAGAGTCAGGCTTTGATTCTGTTACTGGACAGAGGATGCTTACTACTGCAGTCAGTTTCTTGGAGTAAACATCAAGGGCGGTTTGTACAGAGCTTTTCTTTTTCTCATCATAAATAGCCTTATAGCAACTGAGG
Source organism: Protopterus annectens (assembly GCF_019279795.1). Taxonomy (NCBI): domain Eukaryota; kingdom Metazoa; phylum Chordata; order Ceratodontiformes; family Protopteridae; genus Protopterus; species Protopterus annectens. Next base: position 410,000,321 of record NC_056741.1, read on the forward strand.
CCCTCAGCAACTGTACGATAAACTTGGGTGAGCCTCTCAGTATTAGGATATTGCTCGTCTAACTTTGCCATTCCTGCTTGAATGAGGCAAAAGGCTTCACCAAACTCTTTTGTTGAAAACGTTTTTGATTTTGGAGTTTCTATGTCCCAGTTTTTTTCCACAAATGCTATCGTCTGCTGCGCCATTTCCATAAGGTCTTTGTTGGTCAGTTCTTTGCCATGGAAATCAAGTAACTCTATGACATCCATGTCAGTGATGTCTAACTGCAAAAAAACAAGAATATGGTGTAGTTAATTGGTTCAACCAACAACTGAACAAGAATAAGGCAACAACAAAAGAGAATGAACCAAACCACAGCAGTCAGCAGATAAAAAGAATTCCGTTTAATGGTAAGCGCTTTTGCAGCACATCCAGCTGCTTCATCAGAGACATAACAATGATAAAGTTTCTATAAATCCAGTTTTACAGGATAGGGGACTGCCCAGATGACTACTGCTTTTATTACTTTTTTACTATTTTTTACATTGTTCACATTTATGTGCAATGTGTTTATGTTTATAAATGTTACTGTCTAGATGACCATTTTTTAACTGATTATATATATGCTTTTATATATGTCTTTAACTCATTCACTTCGGAGCAGCTCAGAAAATGCTACCTGCTTACTTCCACCATAGGAACAACAGTGCAGCCTGAGCTCATGTTCAGAAAATCAATTTCTAATACCATCCAGAAAACAAATGTTCATAACTCTTTAACTATAAGAGCTAGACTAAAAATGTAAACACGAAATTTGTTCAGCAGACACTGACCTTTCCAACAGTGTAAATGCTGATAGTGCACATCAAAGTCATTATTAAATATTTGGCAAGGAATGTTGATATTGTGCATACTTTTCACCTTTTTTGGGAAAGCAAAGCACAATATCTTGGTCAATGTACCATGTAGACCCAAACAATTTGTATTTAATTTGTTCGTATGAATGTCAGCTTTAAAATGATATCTTAACCATTACTGTGTGATGCTCCTTTATGGAGATATTAACAGAAATATGATTAATATAATATTTCTCACGATTGATAAATAAACAAAGCATAATATGTCATCACCTGTAACAGACAGAGCCTACATATCAGTGTAGAAGTTGTGCATCTGAATGTCAGCTTCAAAATGATGCATCGTTTGTGTGATCACCATGATCCCTTGCAAAGATATGGGCATAATAATGAGAACTATTTAAAATGTATAATTTTAATAATCGTACAAGACTAAACAAACTGTGATATTTGTACATGTGCACAGTGCACAGACACAGTTCTTTTACCATGTTGTAAGGAGTAACATTGTCTTCAAAATGAGGTATTACTTGGCACATTGACATGCTCACTTGCAAAGTAATTTACCAAAATATGAAAAAAAATCATAATTTCCATAACCTAAGTCTGAAACAAACTGTGATATCTGTACATTTGTACAACATACAGGCACAGTTATTTTACCATGTTGGAACCAGCAATACTGTCTTCAATATGAGGTATTACTTGGCACATTCAGATGCTCCCTTGCAAAGTTATTTGCCAAAATATGAAAAAAAATCATAATTTCCATAACTTAAGTCTGAAACAAACTTTGATATCTGCACATGTGTACAACATACAGGCACAATTCTTTTACCATGTTGGAACCAGCAGAACCAGCAATACTGTCTTCAAAATGAGGTATTACTTGGCACATTCAGATGCTCCCTTGCAAAGTTATTTACCAAACTATGAAAAAAAAATCATAATTTTCATAACCTAAGTCCAAAACAAACTTTGATATCTGCACATGTGTACAACATACAGGCACCATTCTTTTACCATGTTGGAACTAATACTGTCTTCAAAATTAAGTATTACTTAGCACATTCAGATGCCCCCTTGAAAAGATATTTACCAAAATATGAAAAAAATCATAATTTCCATAACTTGAGTCCTAAAAAAACTGATATCTGTACATGTGTACAGCATTCAGAAGCAGTTGTTTTACCATGTAGACACATATGATTGTAAATATACACATTCTTGGTATAGCCAACATACTACTGAATGGGTACATGTAAAGAGAAAAAGCAAGGTAAGGACAGCCACTCCACTAATGAACCCAAGACAGGCATGGGACTTCGGTGTTAGGCAAGGCCATCTGATCTGTCTGATAGCTGTGCTGGCTACCCACTCAGACAGCTGATACCACTGCAGTCTCATGACCTCCTTCAGTGTCAGCAGTCTGCCTTACCTCTGCCTTTTCACTTTACATGTGCCCATTCAGCAATGGACCTAAGGGATGAGGGATGGAAGTAACTCACTAATTGCTGCCCTGACCTTCATACATTTACCACCCTCACCTGCATACATTGACTACACCTGAAGTGAGGGAGACTGAGTGGAGAGATACATCAGGACAACATGTGAAAAGACCAAGACTGACCCAGGCTTTGTCTTTTTGCATGTGTCCTTTCCCGGAGGGAAACATTACACCACAGTGGCACCTAGGTACCTCACCAAATAGAGATGCAAATAGTCTAACTGAAATATGCCTCTCACATGTCACCCACAAATTGAGGCTTAAATATATTTAGTGATAAATAAGAGCAGGACTAAAATCAGGAAATCAACAACACAGTGGTGATAGTCACACATGTCAGACTGTGCCACATCCACAACCCAGAGCATTTGTCTGGAGTGCCTTTCTAAATGTGCCTTTGCCTCAAGGTTGGCCATAAACATATGTTGAGTGACACAGAAAGAGACACCTGCACCAGGTGGAAGAGGGACAGCAGGCACCCACTGAGCACCCCAATCAACCTTCCTGCATTGCACTTCGCCAACACTTATGCTACAACCAGACTCAACAGGCACTGAGGATGCAGTAGTCACACTTCCCTGCTCAATGTCCTTGCCCTCCACCTGTCCTACATCCATGGGCTCAGTAGACTGGGTAGGCATATGCCTACTGGCTGTGTCCAGGGAAAAAGATTGGGGGTGGCTGGATGTTAACATCTTTGTTAGATTCAACCTCTACACCCCCAGACTGTGCCTCCGTTTCACCACCATCATTATCAGTGTTTGATTAATTGATCCATAACCACTAATTATATAAACAGTCTAATTATGTGAACCAATATCCCCACCAAAATCTTTACTATATATCATTACTATCTATAAAATTGTTACTGAAGGTTTTAACTTCCAATTGGAGCGTTGATATTAAACATTCTTATAACTCCTTTTTCATGCAGAATCTACATAAATAGAATCAACAATGTATAAATAAATGCACTAGAAAAAATAAAATTTTTTTACAATAATTACTGTTGCTTTGTGCTACATACTTTCTTTTACATTTGAGATATGCATGCTCAATTTGATACAACTATATTAAATAACAAGTAAGTGAAGAATGAGGGGGGTTGCTTGCAATGACTCCAAGCAGAGAAAAAACACAACCTGGCTTGTGCATTTATCAAAGTGATAACGACTTCTACTTATGTGAATAACAGTGACAGCAGCTGAGACTTCTCCCAGAAAAGTGCTAATGACTCACTGCTATATTGTAACTGCACATATTGCTAATGTGATAATGACCTTCCTTTCATTATTGCAAAGGGATGCATGCTGAGACATAGGTGATAATTGCTGCACATAAGCTGTTGAGTAGGTATTCATTATGTTACATTGTGCAGCTGTTATGTAACACTGACTCAGTATCATCAATAAGGAGAAGACCTGAGTCATTCAGTCAAAGAGTATAACACTTACATATTGCTGCACCCTTCCTCTCACCTAAATTCCACACATGACTGACAAAGTCAGGAGAAATGCACCAAAAATAAGGTAGATCCATGCTGTCAGTAGTCACCTAGTGATAACCTTTATCCCATTCAGGCAGAATAATCACAAATAGAATAATACAAGCAGAAGTGATGCAACCCAATGTAATTTGCAGACTAACTTTGTGTATGTCCCCAGTAACTCCTCCAGTTGTGTGCATTCTGTATGTACAGGCACCAAAATTACACAAATTGGCCCAGCAGTTGCTTCTGCAGTGAGACCATGTATGCAGAAGCACTTCACTGATACACAATGGATTATTTCCCCAAGCAACTGGCTGTGACTGAAGTGACAGGAAGAAGAGACTGAAAAAAGGGAGTGAGAGAGAGGGCCTTGGGGGTAGCCACAAATGCCAACATGGGGATGGTCTGAAGCTGGCAACCAAGGAAAACATGATGCTGATAAGGCAGAGAAGATTTCTGGAAGTTTATGGTAAACTCCAGACTCTAACAGGGAAACAGTAAATTGGAGAATTAACTATTTCCTCAAACAATCCGTCAGTAACAGTTCCTGGTAAGAACATGCATCAAAAGGAAGCAATCACCCAAGGGGACCCCTGCAATAAAATGTTGCCATACGCAGGAGCACCAACATGAAGCATTTTGCCAAAATGACATTTACCTTGTCTGGGGTAGCTAGTAGCACTGGCATATGTTCACTCTTGGGATGGTGCACTTAGATGTTGTCATCTGTCCTTCCCAGTACACTCTGCATGATGTATCTGGGCAGTTTTACCTGTAGGCTGATGTCAGTTGGGCCATGTTGATGTGGCATTGTTTTAAGCATGGCAATAATTCCACTGCAACTCCCTTCAGGGAAAAAAATGTTTAGACAATGTGGGCCAGTTGCAAAATTACACTTGATGTTTAATAATGCCCTTCTTATATGAATATTCCATATTATTAGGCAAGTGCCACTGAAGATAACTGCGGTTGGATTAACAGAGTGGTTGGTACACAATGCAAGAGAGAAACCTTCAACAGAAATATTAATTAAGTCCCTATAATCAGTCATGAAATATTGTCACCCATTCTAAGGAGAATCCATGTATTTCATCTTTCCAAAATGGAGTGTAGATGCTTAAACAAGGCTTTATATGCCAGTAGCATTTATAGCAATTTTACTTCATAGTCAGATTGCACCTTTTGCTCCTGTTATAAAACTCTCACTGTTTACATCCATGCCACAAATAAAAAAAAAACATGAAGTAGGGAAGGGGACGTAATAATTATTGACTGGATTTCTTTTTTTTTTTAAGCAGACCTCGCAACGTCTTACAGCAAGGAAGCTGGACAAAACTTACTTTTTTTTTATCAATACCAAGCCCACCAAACATTTCACAAACAGATATGCACGGAAGATTTGTAATCATACCTCCAAGCCATATCCGGATATCACAGAAGCCTTTTTTTTTTTTTAATGTAATGCATGTAATATCACCCGCTATCTGTAATTCTGTGATCTGAAACTGAACCGGAGCACAAAAAAAAAAAGTGAAGGCAGGGAAATGGGCTGTAATACTTATTAACTGGATTATTTTTGTTTTTAAGCAGACCTCGCAATGTCTTAGAGCAAGCAAGCTGGACAAAACTTATTGTTTTATGAATACCAAGCCCAGCAAACATTTTTCACACAGATATGTAGGGAAGATCTGTAATCATTCCTTCGAGCCGTATCCGGATATCACAGAAGCCGTTTTTTTATTTAATGTAATGCATGTCATATCACCCGCTATCTGTAATTCTGTGATCTGAAACTGAACCGGAGCAGTCGATGAAAAAAAAAATAAAATAAACAAAAAGTGAAGGCTGAGAAAGGGGTCATAATATTTATTAACTGGGTTAATTTATTTCTTTTAAGCAGACCTCGCAACGTCCTAAAGCAAGGAAGCTGGACAAAACTAGAGGTTTTAAATATGACTCGTACAAACTTTGAAAGAGCTATATTACAAAGTATGCCAGTCATTCACCAGAAAAACCACAACTTTTATAAAAAAAAAAAAAAAAAAAATGGTCCACAGCTATAGAATGATACTATCTTAGTTTACCTTACTGAGGAATTAGGCAGGCTCACAAATGAAAAGACAAATCAATCTCTGTTGCAGCTTTTTTCTTTCCAGACATAACACAACCCAAACAGGTTGATAAACAGAGGGATACAGTAATAAATTCCACAAATGCAGAAAAAGAAAGGGGATATCTACTGTAGAACCCTCTATTTACTTGGAAAGAACAGTGTCAGGGTGTGGAGGTGTTAAGAAAGGGTGACTGCTATTGACTAACACCAGTTGCTTGAGGAAGATCATACTAAATCGGCTTGCTGTTGAGAGGAAAATTCGGGGTGCATTGCAAGCCGATTTTCTCTTTAAAATCATATATGAACAACATGAAACCCCACGCCAAAACTTAAGTTGACAAGGTAACTGACAAAGTTCAGTTACCTTTTCAACTTAATTTTCATGAGTGGATAGGCCTGGAAAGTTACTAGCACTGGGAGAAGGCACCCGGGTGTAACCATATGCAATTCCTACCGTCTCACTGCGTGCTCGGTGTTAAGCACAAAGGCGCCATGAGATGGTAGTCGGGGTTAATGAGTTAAACAAGGATTGCATTTATTATTGTATAATTGAACAAATTATTTTATTGGTTGTTTTTAGTTTAAAAGTAAGGCATTGCATTTCTTGTGTGTCTGATGAAGTAGCTGGATGTGCTGCGAAAGCGCTTACCATTAAACAGAATTATTTTTTGTCTGATGTATAACTGCAGTTGATTACCAATATCAATCACAGCTTGCCTGACTTCAGCAATGTTATCATCTGTAGAAGCCTGCAAAGCCAGCACAAATTGTGGGCACAATTTGTTCCACATTCCTTTCAATATTTGACTGCTATACTTCATTCCAAGAATCGGCAATATTTTTGATGACATCACAGATGTTATAATTCTTCCAGAACTTCCGTAAGGTCATCAAATTATCTTGGGTAGCCCGGACTACTTGTGTGAAGGTCTGCCATAAATAACAGGCTTTAAATGAGGCTATTACTCCATGATCCATTGGCTGAAGAAGCAATGTGGTGCTGGGGGTAAAGGCCTTTACATTGGAGTGTAAGTCATCTAAACTGTGTGGATGTCCATTTGCATTGTCAAGTAGAAGGAGAATTTTGAAAGTAATGTTTTTGTCCAAGAAATACCTTTGAACAGTAGGAATAAAATGGTTAAAGAACAAATCTTCAAAGATGGCAGTTGTAACCCAAGCCTTTGCATTTGCCTTCCAAATAACAGGAAGAGATGCCTTAATGACATGCTGAAGTGCCCTTGGATTTAAGGAGCAATACACAAGCAAGGGCTTCAACTTAAAATCACCAAAAGTGTTACCCCCCAAACAATAATGTTAGTCTATCTTTTGCAGCCTTATGCCCTGTTGCACTTTTTTCCTCTTTTGAAATGTAGTTTTTTTTCAGCCATTTTCTTCTAAAATAAGCCAGTCTTGTCTACATTAAATATTTGCTCTGGCAAATAACCTCCCTCTTCAATATTTTTTCCAACATTTTAGGGAAATCCCTTGCAGCACTTACATCTGCACTCACCACTTCACCTTGAATTTTAATATTATGTAAATTAGTCCTCATTTTAAAGCAATAGAACCAGCCCCTACTCACAAAAAAAATGTTCATCACACCCACCTGCACTTGCTGTGTGAGCAGCTTTTAAATCATTGAAAAGGCTTTGAGCTTTTTCTTGCACTGGTGAAAGGCTAATGGGGATATTCCTCTGATTTTGGTTTTCAGTCCAAATTAGCAATAACCTTTTCATCTCAAGAATTAAACCACTGTGTTGCTTTGTAATAATCATAGCTTTTGTTGGGTCATAGCCTTTCACATGATTCATTATTCTAGCTTTGTCTTTTAAAATTGTTCTGATCATTGACTGGCTATAGCCTAATGCCTTTCCAATGGCAGATGGTGCTTCACCTCTCATGGATCTCTTTATTATGTCCACTTTATTTTCTAGGTTAATTGCTTTCCTTTTCTTTGGTGCATCACCAGTATGTGTATCGGATTTACATTTTGGAGGCATGAGTAGTGACGTCACCAACGAGGAAGTTCACAGAAGTGTCTGGCTGCAGTACAGTAGAGTACAAATGTGGAGCTCCACAGGATGCACATACAGTACAGTACTGGAATCTGCAGCCAGACAGTTCTCAGGTCTGATTAGTCAATACTACCACTGTCTACATCTAATTAATATTTCAATTCAGCTGATTCAGAGCAGTATGTTCCACACGTTCCGTTGCTTTATACAAATAGTACAAAAAATGCAGTACAGTACAATGTTCCAAAAATATGTTAAACGTACCTCTTTTTAAGCTTCACTTCACATTTCTGTACTACAGGCATCACCCATAACAATTTTCCAGTCTTTTCTGAACTCTCAGATATCTGCCAGACCTCCTTTTTTTCACCTAGACCCCAGTGAGCCACAATGTAATTTGCCCATTCTATTGTACAGTACTGTAACTGCTTCAATACTGTGTACTGTACAAGGCAGCAGTCTTGACCAATCAAATCACCAGGACAGAGATATCTTAACCAATCAGATCTCTTGTTTTCCAAGAAGGCAGAAGTAACTGCTCTAACAAGACATGCAAGCAGCTTCACGAAAGGGAAAAGAGGGAGATGGAAAGTACGTACAGCAGAACTCTATTTTAAGGTACAGAAACATTTTTGAAACTTTAATAACCATTTTTACTTATCTCAATGTTATTTCCAACATTGTGGCAGCCCATTCATATCTATGGGCTGTCTGCATGTTGGATGTTCATAACCGAGGGACTGCCTGTATTGCTTTTTCAATACATGATCTAGACTTACCTTGGTAATAATGCAGATGTGAGATGTCTTGTTGGGGGGCTGCCCATGTCTGATGCTAAACGAATACAACCATTACATGGTTAAGTAAAGGTTGTGCAGTTTGGCAGGCATCATTTTTTTAATATTTGTATGTACTAAGCTGTTAATATTTCATTTAGGTATTCAGTGTGTGTATTATCTTTTGCCTCTTAGCCAGAGCCATGGCATATTGTGCATGTCTACATCTATCAGCAGCATCTGTGGCTGGTGGTTCTCCCTTGGACTCCTCATCTGTATCTGCTGCAGCTGTTTGTCCTGCCTATGGTACTAGGAACTGTGGCCCTGCCCCTAGTTGTCTTTGTTGAAGCTATCTCTTGAGAATGATATTGTACAACATGGAACATACTGGGAGTACTTTGGTAGAGCTTGCTGGATCATACTGCAGGGCACCTTCTGAAGTCATAGGATCATAAGAGGTTACTATGCTAACAGCCCTAGGGCCCTTACAAGCCTAGCCAAGTTCAATCATGTTCCCAAGAGTGTCTGAAGCAGTCATTAATATCAGCACCAGTTACCCCTGTCCAAAAGAGACACAGGCAGAACCTTAGGGGTGAATTTATGGTTTCCCATCCAAACGTCCAAAGTATGCTTAAATAGGGTCAATGAGGGACTCTGCTTAACATGTATTGGAAGCCTGTTCCAAAGGTGAGGTAACCTGTGGGAGACAAATCTGTCCCCCTATCAGGTTCTGTTAATATCGCATACCAGGTTAAGGTCCTTAGAAAGAGTGACGTGTGCCATTAGACTTGTGAATGTGCAGTATTTCCATTAAAGCAGCATCCGAGATAGCTTTATATGCAAGGCACAGGTTGCCTCTGAGTAGCCTGTATGACCCATAGTAAAGTGACATTGATTTCAGTCTGTCCACATTTGGAAGGTGCTGAAGACCCTGAATTTTCTTAGTAAGAAACCTTTGTGGTCTCTCTAATTACTCAGGTGCTTGGAGAGGTACATAACAACGGGGGCATTGTACTCTATTATTGGCATGATGAGGGAGGAGTACAAGGTAGTTATAACTTCCTTTTTTCTGAAGGCAATGCCCTTACTTATGAGATGAGCAATGTAAAATTCCCTTCTTACCACTGTGGAGACATGGTGGTCAAAGGCAAGGTTACTGTCAACTTGTGAGCCCAGATCTATCACTGCTGACTGCATGCATAGGGTGTTATTATGGATGTGGTAGTTTTCTGGCACATCACCCTTGCTGAATGGGATGATAATGCATTTTCTTTGCATTAAGTTTTAGACCATGACTTTGTCAGCAATCATTGGTCTGCTTAAGTCCCTCCTGCAGGGTGTTGACATCATTTGGGGACTCAGTGACCACTCCCAGTTTGCAGTCATCAGCAAACTTTGTCAAGCTTTGGTTTTTGCCAGGACTTTGGAGAAGTATATTCTGAACAGTAGGGGTCCCATAACCAATCCATGTGGAACACCACTGGTTAAGGGTCTGCTGGAAAAGGCTGAGTTCCCTGTTTTGACTGTATGAGTTCTATCTGTGAGCCAGTTTGCAACCCACCTGACAATATAAGGGATGATACCCAGCTAGGTGAGTTATCAATGATGCTTGAGTGGGGAATTGTGTCAAAGGGATTCACTAAGCCCAGGTAGGCTGTATGCACTGATTTACTCTCATCTGAGGCTTTGGTAACTGTCTTGAAGAAGTCCACTAAATTTAACAGGCAAGATCTCCCTGTGACAAAGCCAAACTGGGTGGGATCAAGTATTTGAGATGCCCTATATCTTTATTGATGAGGTCCATTATGATTCCCTCCATGGCCTTGCAGATAAGACTGGTCAAGCTAATGGGTCTATAGTTCCCGGGGTCAGTGGAAAGTGCAAAGGGATGATGGTAGCCATTTTCCATTTTGTTGGGATAAAGCCAGTGCTGAGGCTGTGATTGAAGAGAGTACCCAGAGGTGTTGCTAATTCTTGCTTTAACTCATGTAGAGCACAGCCTAGGAGGTTATCTAGTCTCATAGAGGCTGTGTTTTTGGCCTTGGATAGGGTGCTTAAGACCTGCTCCTTAGAGATACTAGGTGGTGGACAGGTGGTAGAGATGCTTTGGGGTATGAGTGGTGGGGACAGGGGAGTGAAGTTTTCACTGAACATCAGCTAGCAGGTTTGCTATATCCACAGGCCCTGTAAATGTAGTGCTGCTAACTATAAGTTCTGTGCAAATCTGGGAATTACCTTTGAGGTTTTGGATGTAACTTAAGAATGTATTATGGTTGTCCTTAGTCTGGAAAGCCAATCTGGATTCATAGTGGAATTTAGAGGACTTTATAAGAAGTCTTATTTTCTTGTTTAAGTTGATGAGGGAGTGTTTCCAGTTTTGAGACTGTTCCCTCCTACTCTTGTACAGTAATTTATTCCTTTTATTGTATAGCTTGTTAATGGTGGATGTCTACCAGGCAGGTTTGTTCTTCTTTGATGATCTTACTTTAGTCCTGTCAAGTATGGCAGAGTAATACATTTGTGCAGATGTTCATATACAGCACTGGTTTATAACCCAGCACGGGTGTCTGCTCCATCTGTGGGGGGAGAGGCTATGAAGCTATTTATGCTGTCTCTTAAGAGGTTGTAATTGGCCTTGGAAAAGTTTTTTAATCTAGTTGCTGCTAAAGGGGGGGGGGGGGGTCAGGTGTTATTGTTACTTCTAGTAATATTGCTTTGTGATCAGATCTCACCAGGGAGGGCTGCACACTGGGGAGTGGTACAATGGTCCCCCATGTTGGTGAGCACCAGATCCAGGATATTTTAGTCCCTTGTGGAATTATCTACCAGATAGACACCAGAATCTTGATTTCAGCAAGCCAAATACATGTTTTGTGATTTTCCTAGTTTAAGTGTGAGCATCATTATATACTTGCTCAATGGGGTTGTGTGGGTTTCTCATGGGTGTCATTAGCCATGGTACCAGTGCACAAACTGCATCCCCCACTAGATGCTCTTGTGGAAAGTCACCCCTGGCAAATCCAGCTAACAGGTGTGCCATATGTGTGAGTTGTGAAAACTGCTTGGGTATCTGCACAAACATTGTCATTGATTCCTTGGGCATTACAGACAACCTGACAGTTTATAGAGTGGTATCCTGTTAATGCACCTCCTTCCATGTTCACTGGGTGGGGATTTTATTTGCATGCATGTGTGTGCAATCAATAGTCCCAAAAACTTTAAGGAAGTGCACTACTGCATAAAATTTCTGAATGGTTATTGCTCTCTCCTGTGGGGTGCGTGGGAAACAGATATGCTCCCTTGCATGTTGTAGCATTGCATTTAGAAACTGATGCACTATTCTGCAAGCTGAGGTCTGTGACACCACGAATATATCCCTTGTGGGTTCTCTGGAAAGTACCTGTAGCTAGTATATGTAATGCTATACTTATCTTCGTTTCCACTAGGATGGGTTCTCCATGATTTCCCTGGGCCCTCAAGTGAGGGCAGCAGAGATTGCACATTTCCTCTAGTGTTTCTCTGTTCACCTAATATCACTCTATAGTTTCTGTGTCATGCAATCCATGTTAAGTCAAATGAGGCCTAAACATCCTTTTTTCTTCTTGGCCAAGGTTTGGCAGCAGCAGCACCTTGAATTAAAGCCTGTTGCACATACAGGTTTCTAATGGAAGCAGCAACTGCTAGTTGTTTGTTTTCCTAAGGGTAATCATGGCTGTAATCCAAAAAGTTTTGGATTTCAGGACAAATGGCTACACTGAGAGTACACAATTGCTTTATAGGATCTTGAAAAGCTCTGCCACATGTTGGATTGGTTAATTAGCATGTAATCTATCTCCTGATCTCCTTATACATTCCTACTTGCACTCTCCAGAGCTCAGACCAGTTCTTCTTGAATATCTATAAACCCAAAAATATATTGGTCAATATCTATACAGATACACAATTGCCCTAGCCTGGAACAAGCTCCCTCTGTTTTTCAGATAAATAACTAATACTTATAACTTCAAAAAGGCGTTAAAAGAAACACTACTAAACTCATGGATCTGCTTGTGCAAAAATCCATCCTAACTCTCTGACACTTGGTCCTTACTAGTTTTTCTTAAACCTTCCATCCTCTACCTCCCTTTCTACTTTTAGCTTATTACTATTTACTTAGAGATGTTCCTTTCTCCATTCCCTGTCTACTACTCTCATATCTTTTTTTACTTGGTTGTACTATCTTATTGCCTAACTCACTTCCCCTCATCTGGCTTTCATTCTCTATTTGGTACTACAAATGGAGATCTTAATTAGAATATAGTAAACTCCACTGGCTTCCCATATCACTTACTTCACTGCCTACTAAACTAACCACTCAGGTACTTTATTTACTACTTCAATGCTAATGGAATTAAGAACTCATGAATTGCATGTATTATACAGTTTGTATTTATGATCTTATTGTTAGCTTAAATCACATCTGTACCTAAGCTTACACTCATATCTGAAACTTTTCTGTACATAATGTAACATTTTGCCCTGCAATGCTTTCCTGTGTGGAGCTTTTCTCTCTGGGCCTCCCCTGAAAATAGGCTGTAGCTCAGTCGGACATACCCAGTTAACACATGTCAAATAAATAATAAATAAAATAAATAACTTGGCTACTCATGCTGTCATTAGCACATTCTGCTGCTTACCCTTGTTTGGCATCTCTCTACACTAAGTGTAGAGCTGTTTAATGAATACCAAATAGTGTGCAGTGTACATGATAGCTGAACTTAGTGTAATCTTTCATGAAACTGACAATAGTGTTTTAATCTTTATTTTATAGTCTAACCACCAAATAGTCCAATTATTATATGTAAATCTCAATGTTATATGATCACGCCACAATACTTAGCTTCTGCATAAAATTAGTCTCCAATATGTACAGCATTCAGTTTTTTAATACCTTTCACTATTCATTGGTCCCATATAATTTATCATAGAGCTTCATGATCTGTAAATACTGCATCGATCTTCCTGCCATCATTTTTTTCACATATCAGAACACATAATATAATCAATATTTGACCCAGCAATTAGGTCTTATATAAGCAAAATCTCTGCAGTTCCCTAATTTTAGTTGTCTCACAGAAATAAGTTCATGCAATTTTCTAATATCTGATATAAATTTTTTTACACAAATTGTGAATATTATAATTGAAATCACCGAGCAGAATTCTTCTTCTTTTGGCTTTTCCTAGTTAGGGGTCACCACAGCGGATCACCTGTCTGCTCATGATTGGCAATCGAGTTTTACAGTGTCAAGTTGTTAGCCCAGCGCCCAACCTTCTACAGAAGGCACACATGCACTCATGCCTAGGGCCATTTTAGAGTGTCCAATTCACCTACAGCATGTCTTTGAGGTGTGGGAGGAAACAAGAGCACCTGGAGAAAATCCACGTGATCACAGGGAGGACATGCAGATTCCACACAGAAGGCACCCCAGCCGAGGATTGAACCAGAGAACCTCTTGCTGTGAGGCAGCAACACTAACTACTGCACCATTGCGGCTGCCCGAAATCACCAAAGAATAATATCCATAATCACAAGTACAGGGGTTTAAGCTTTTCAAAAAGTTCTGTCTTTTCTGTCATGTCTCTGTAAACATAAACTGAAATTAATCTAAGTGGTTTTCCTTTGTAATGGATATCTAATACTTATACCCTTCTAGTGTGCACAACAGTGTGATTTAAAACATGTATATAATGAGCAGCAAATAAAAATACCAGACCCACACAGATATAATTCCTTAAATTCCTTATCATGGATTTGTGCTTTAATAATTCTTATCAGTGTCTCATAATTTTAGCAACCTGTTTAACATCTAATAAAAAAATAGCTATTTTATTCTCACACCATTGTAAGACTAATAACTTTTTAACATCATTTACTATACTATTGATATTTAAGGACATATCTTTCATATTATTCATATTCTTTCTTTTTTCTTTTAACAACATTGCTTTTTTCCCCTTTTCTCTAATCCTTTCCCCAGTTAACGTCCTGCTTTTTACAACAGTTCATATTCATTCTATTTTGTCTTCACTACTTTCACTATGTACGTCTTTGTTAGTAATGGAAGTCTGTATGGCAAAATTATGTATTATTATAGGTTGTACATTGTCCTCACTCTATGACTTAGTAGGTAGTAGAGTTTCTTTTTCTCCTTCTGAAATTGAATTGACATGTTCAAAATCTGTAACAGTTTCATTTTCACAAACTTGATTATCTACAGCAATCTGCTGTTCTCCAGTATCTGAATTATCTATACAAGCCATTCAAAAAGGTCTCTGCTTTTAACATTTGTGATATTCAGCAATACAATTTTAGCCACATGCCATATTTACTTTATTTCTTCTATTTTTTACCTTTGAATTCTGCTTACATCTTTATTCCCAAATTTTATACCTAAACAGAAATTTAATTCATTGTAAAATATATACCTCCCTATCATTACTACATGACTTAAACCTTTGCTTTTCTCTTTACTTAAAGCCATCTCTATCATCTCTAGACATTCATTTGTGCAAATTATTATTTCTTTTAACCAATTGTTTTTGCAATTATTATAAAGTCATCTGCATATATTAACACAACTGGAATTCTTTACTCTTCAGGTATTATATACCCCATCTCCTTCATTTTGTAATTTATTTCACATGCTATCACATTCATAACTAATGTAAAGCATATACAACTCCAACTCATTGAGCATCCCTGTCTTATACCACAGTTCATATGTACCTCTTGGCTTAACAGCCATTTACAAGTATTTTTACTTTATTATTACTGATATACTGACATACATAATTTCATTTCTTATATTATATTCTTTCATTATTACCCATAAGATTCCATGTCCAATTGTGCCAAATGCCTTATTAAGGTTCCCTATGATAATATTCACTTCTTCTTTTCTGTTCATAATATCATCCACAATTTCTCTAACTAGCATTGACAATTCTTGACAACCATTCCCCGTTATACTATATATGATATCTTCCACATTTTTCATTTTAGTTTCAAATCTCTTTTGTATTATTTTTATAAACATCTTATAATCATTATTATTCAATACTATTGGTCTCCATTTTTTTTTAATTCTCTTCTATTTTCCTTCTTCCATATGAATTTAAATGTTCCACTACATAATTTTTTATACATGAAACTTTCATTTAACCATTCATTCAAAATCTTTATTTTTTTTGGCCAATCCCTTAAACTTTTATACATTTCATACCCTGTTCATAGGTTCATAGGTAGGTACTAGGCTATCTGCCCGAGGGCATTTTTAAGCCTAGCCAGAGTGTGTCGACTTTTGCCGTCCCATTGATTAATTAACTGAGCCTCTGTCAAGCAGAGCCAATGAAGTGATCCCAGGGCTGTATTTTCTGTTACCCATCCACTTGTCAAGGCTTCTCTTGAAGAGTGTTAGTGAGGTTCTCTGCCTAATGTAGTTAGGAATTTTGTTCCAAAGCATGGGGAGTCTCTGTGGCAGGAATCTATCCCTCCAGCATGCTCTATTTATTGTTGTGGCGAGGTTTATCTCACTAGAGCATGTGGCTTGCAGTGACGTGGATTTCTTTAGGTGGAGCATGTCCATCAATTCTGAGTTGGACATGGCTTTGTAAGTCAGGCAGAGATCACCTCTGAGTAAGCGATATGCCACTGAGTACAGCCAGAGTTTTTTTTCATTTGGGCTGCATAGGACATATGTTTGAGGCCAGTAATCCTCTTGGTGAGATGTTTTTGTGGTCTTTCCAGCTGTTGGAAGCGTCTTGTGAGGTACATCCCAAATGGGGCATTGTACTCTATGATGGGTCTGATGAGTGACGAGTAGAGGGGCACTATAACCTCTTTATTTCTAGATGCAAACCCCTTAGTAATTAGATAGGCCACATAGAAGGATTTCTTAACTACTTTGGCAATATGATTGTCAAAGGAGAGATTACTATCTACCTGAGTCCCCAGATCTCTTATTACCTCTTCTGTATTAAGGGGGCTGCCTCCTATGTGGTAATTCGTGGGTGTTTTGTTTTTCCCAAATGAGATGACTATGCATTTTTTGGCATTTAGCTTGAGGCCATGACTTTGACACCAGGTGTCTGTTTCAGTAAGGCCTTTTTGAAGGATGTCCATGTCAGCCGGAGAGTCAATTATAGCTGCCAGTTTGCAGTCATCGGCGAACTTGGTTAGCCATAGTCCTCCTGTGTTTGCCTGTACTTCTGAGAAATATATGCAGAACAGTAGGGGTCCTAGAACCGAGCCTTGTGGGACACCACTTGTGACAGGTTTAGAGTCGGACCTGGAGCCCGCTATTCTTACCATGTGAGTTCTGTCTGTAAGCCAGTTGGCAACCCATCTTGTGACATAGGGGTTTATGTTCGGGCTGGTGAGTTTTTCTATAATACCCGAGTGAGAAATGGTGTTGAACACCTTGGCGAGATCAAGGTAGGCTGTGTGAACCACCTTCCCCTCGTCTATGGCCTTGGTGACTGTCTCAAAGAAGTCAACCAGGTTTAGTAGGCATGATCTGCTTTTAACAAAGCCGAACTGGGTTGGGTCAAGTGTTTGGAGGTTCCCAATGTCTTTGTTAACGAGTTTCATGATGATGCGCACCATAGCCTTGCAGGCCAGGCTAGACAGGCTTATGGGGCGATAGTTACCAGGGTCAGTTGTGGCCCCTCCTTTATGGAGTGGAATAACCGTTGCTGTGCACCATTATATGGGCATGTAGCCTGTGGAGAGGCTGAGGTTGAACAGCGTGTTTAGGTGGGGGGTTAGTTCGTTCTGTAGTTCGTGCAAGACGCAGCCTGGGACACCATCTGGTCCCATTGATGCTGTGTTTTTGGCTTTTGAAAGGGCTGTTTTCACCTGTGCTTCTGTGATTTCTGGGACACTACACTTTTCTGGTATTGTTGTGGGCCCTTTTGAAGATTCCATCTGGGCCTGCAGCCAAAACTATCTTGTCCTAATACTTTATCTAGCTCATATAAAGAAATCTCCTTTTCCAACTCTTTAGTCTCTTCTTCTGTTAACTTTTTTACTTTCCATGTTTTTCACTGCCTTCTTATTTCATTGAGCATTTCTTGTACATATTATTACACTACACTATTCATAATATTTTTCCTGAGTTTTTTTTTCTGTCCATGTTTTTCACTACCTTCTTTTTCTTTGAACATTTATTGTACCTATTGCACTACACTATTCATAATCTTTTTCCCGAGTTTTTTTCTGTTTCTCCTTATTCGTTTTTATTTCTCTGATTACACTACCATCTTCCTTTATTAATCTGCTTAAGTAACTTGATACTTCTCTTTTTTCTTGTAAAAATATATTTGCTTATATAACAATTCTTGTATTTTTTCTTGATTTCTTTCATATGATTCTTTTTCTTTGTCAAAGTGCTTTATGTCACGATGTTCTAAATATTCCACTGCATCATTATTTGCGGGGTTATAGCTAGAAAATGTAATTCTGTACTCCCAACCTCTTAGTGCTCCCCCCTTGTATACCTATCACTGAAAAATGGATGCCTCTCTCAAGATGCTGTTACCCTAGCATGTAATAAATGTAACATTTTCAGATGTTCCCCATAAAAGTATTAAATACATACTGTTTTGATTAGCAGTATGGAATCTTTTGTTAAAGGTATGCATTTAGACAGTTGTAGACATAATATGACCTGGAAAAAAAACATGTTGACGATGCTCAGAAAAAATCTACTCAGTAGAGTACAAAAAATATGCCTGGCTACACCCTTGATCACATATTCTTTTATAATTTTCTTTCTCTACTTTTCGCACAGCATATTTCCACTGTAAAAACACATATTTTATATTTCTTCTTAAATAACATCTGCCATTCAGAACAATTTTTAGTAAATGTTTTCATAGTAATGTGATTTTTCCATAAGATGTATTACTAATCTCTTTCATTTTTCATTCCATGCTTTTTCATTTATCCTTTTTATTCTTTTGCCTATTTTATATATTCCTTGTTTTCTTTTATCTCTATTCATATTGCAAGATGATCAAAACATCCTGTTTCATCTACCTCATCTTCTCCTACAACTAAACCTTCTGATGCTATAAAATAATCTATTTCAATTCTACACATACCTCTTTTGTAAATCCATGATTTTTTGTTATAAAGTTTTAACTTACCACATCCTATAACTTCTAACATTTTCCTTATATCATTTCCTTTCTCTTTACGTTTGCCTCTTAAAGCACAATTAAAATCTACTGCTATTATAATATTCATATTTATCACTAGTCTAAAATTTGATTAAATAAGCTCTCCCTTTCTTTACACTTAGTATAAGCATATAATGTTATAAGTCTATATACTTGCTCTTTCCATTTTAAGTCTACGATTGTTAATTTTTCCATTTTGCTAAAGTTACATCTAATATCTTTACTGTATTTCTACAGAACAGTACATTTGTCTTTCCCAAATTCCAGATTATCTTTCCTCTCCATAGTTTCTCTGTTTATATTCTTTCTTCCTTTGTTAAAAATCTACATTACATTTATTACACCATTCCAAAATTCCTTTTCTTATCATTATATTCTTAATACTATTCACATTTGCAGAAAGCAGTCTAAATTTTTCATTTTCCCATGATTCATAAGTTCATAGCTAATTTCTAGGCTAGTTTCTTTAATAAGCCATTCTAATCCTAACCAGTTTCTTTCCCAAAGGGGAGACTCAAACACTGTACCTTGTGTCTGTGAGTCAAACATCTTAATTATTATACCAAGCCTCAATCTTCATCTGTATATATTCTTTTTCATCCATTTTCTTCTTTTTTCTTTTGTACTTATCCATTTAAATGTTCTTTTTCTGTCTTTTAGCCTTTTATCAACATAATTCATTGTTTTCCCTTTTACTACCTCACAATTTATGTCTTCTTCATCATTTATTTCAGAACCTTCTTCTATGTCCACGTTATTTTTTCTCATCTAATTGTCTTCTATTCTACTACTTCTAAAATGTCTTCTCTTTTTCATTTTCTTCTCTTTCTTTTTACTTACTGTTTTTTTTTTTTCGTTTTTGCCATCTAACCATAAATTTCTAATTTTGTTACATTTGTAACATTTCAATTCACATTTTTGCATCATGTTCCTTTTCCTGACAAATACAACTTTTGTTACTACAGTTACTTATCAAATGTCATTCTTTTCCACAAAATAAGCATTTTGAGTTATCCCTGGTATTTTACAACACCTCTAGTCCCCTCTACATTTATCATGCTTAATATATGTATATTTTTTCTCTTTTATGTTTAACACAATATTACAATCTCAGCCACCAGTCCCTAAACCACTTTTGTCACACACTTTTTCAATATTCAGTACTTCCTTACATAAAGCTTTCAAATGTCCTTTCAAAGTCTCTCCTACTACTTCTGTTCGAAATTGTACGTGAATCTTTTTTTTTGTTGTTGTTTCCCTGCTAAATATTTTAATCGCATAAAGATTCCATGGGTTACAGTCTTTCATTTATTCATATTCTCCAAGAACATTTTCCATTGGAAAAAAAATTAGTCTCAAATAAAATGTCACAAAATGTCTCTTTGTTAATAAGAATAAATGTTCTTGCCTCATATGCTTTTACACCCAAAGGAGTATTAAACTGTCCCACATTTCATACCTGTCCATTTCCTTTCCTTCTTTATTTTGAATCCTTACCACATACTTCTGTTTTTCGTTTTCTTCTGCCTTCTTTTCTGCTACTACTTTTGCTTTCTTTTACTTTCTCTGCATATGTTTTCTTTTTCCATCTCACCACTACTCTTCGGGATTGTCTCTACATCCTCCTTTTGTATTTTCTCCATAATGTCCTCCCAGGAAACATCTCCTTCATTTTCTGGCTCACTCTGTACCACCATTTCTTTAGGTAAATCATCCTGAAACCCTCCTGACAGGAGGGTTGTAATTATATATCCATCATTTGCTAACTCATCTCCAGCAAACAGGTTTCTTTGAAACATTTCCTCAGAATCCTGCACACATTCTGCAGTCTCAATATTTGCTTTCTCCTTAATTTCTTTTACTACTGCATCATCTCCTTCCATCTTCATCTGCCTGCTTGTTTCTCCAGGCTGCCTCTGCACTTGGAACAGAAATAGGAAGTGCTCCTTCAAAATTATTCCCATTTACAACAATGAAGGGTAGGATTTTTTATTGGTATATACATTACATATTTTTTACATATGTACATATTTAAATTATTTACATCTATTTACAAATCTCCATACATTATAAACTTATATTTAAGCATTCCTCCACCCTTTTATCCACAACCAGAATAGTATTTTCTTCAAAATCTTTGTCAAAGTCAATTTTCCATTGTATTTAATTTAATCTCTCATTCCATATAGTCTATGAAACATAAAATATTACTCTGCCCATTTTCTTCACTTCTTCCTTTTTTGTGCACCATAATAACCAAATTCTATTATGTCCACATTTATTTGTTCATGTTTTATCAAACTTTTCACCCTATTATCTTTACATATTTCTTTCCACAAATTATTAACTCTTTCACATTTCAAAAACACATGATCGGTAGTCTCAAACTCTCCACATTTATTACATATTCTATCTTGCTTTTTTGCATGGCATATTTGCCTTAACTGGCAATTTTCTAATAGACAATCTCCATAAAAAATCATTACATTCTTTAAACTTTTTATAGTTATATCTCATCATTATGGCTTTTTTCTTATCTATTTCTAAATCTTTCCATGGATTTATGCAATACAATGCTTTCATAATACTTAAGTGTCATTCCTTTCTATTTTCTCACATATATTCTTTTTTTGTTTTGGTACTCTTTCATTTCTTCATTCACAATGCTTTTACTTCATTTTTTAACTTCCATTCTTTTCCACAGTTCTTTGTATTTATAATATAGTATCATTTCTATCAAGTTTTTTTCCCCTTCATAATTCCTTTTAATATATTGTATAAAACTAAAGATGCTGCATGTACTATTGGGTTTAATACACTCAAGCCTCCTTGCTCTTCTTTCATATATAGAATCTCTCTCTTGACTGGATTCAGTCTAGATCTCCATATAAAAGAAAATGTAATCATCCTTAGTTCCTTTTCATAATTAATATGAATCATATAGATGTTGGCAACATACGCAATTTTTCCTATTACCATGGTGTTCAACAAGTGTGTTTTTTTTCTATATGAAAATCTATATGACTTCCAAAAACTAGGTATATGTTTTACTTCTTTGAGTACATTATCCCATTGTTGTTGTCTATATTCATTCCTTCCAAATATTATTCTTAATATATCTATATATTTTTCATTGAACACGATACCTCCTATCATACCTTCAAAACCAAAGCCTTTACTTCTCTCCTTATTTATACTTAAACCAATTTTTTTATTTATACTCTTTTTTTATTTACTTTTTCTTTTTACTTTATTTTTGACAATTAATACAATATCATCCACATAATTATACATTATTGGCAACTGTACTTTTTTATCATTTTGTATTCACCGCTACTTGACATTTTATTAATTTCCTTCACTATTACATTCATAACTAATGAGAACATTAAATTACTAGCTGGGCAGCACTGCTTTATTCCACATTCTATTTTTATTTATTACCCAGACCAGCCATTTACATTTAGTTTCACATAGTTCCTTTCATAAACAGATTGTATTACTTGTAATATTTTTGTGCTTACATTATATGCCTGCAAAATTCCTCATAATGATTTATATTGAATATTATCATGGGTTTTACTTATATCCTCTATCATATCCTTCACTTCTATATTTTTATTTCTGATATCATCAATTATTTCTCTTATTATCCATAATAACTCTTGACTTCCTTTTCCTTTTCTTCCAAATACACTTTGGTCTATCCATTTTTATAACCTTTTCGCTATTATTCTCATAAAAATTTTATAATCCGTATTGTTCAATGTTATAGGTCTCCATTTTTATCTCCTCTTTATTTCATTTTTAAATATAAATTTTATAACTCCAGTACATATCTCTTTCTATTTAATTCCAGATTCTAACCATTCATTCATAATTTCTATAAAAAATATTTGTTGCCACTCTTTCATTTCTTTATATATTCAAACTTTTGAAAGTCAAAAAACAAACCACAATCCAAAAATCGGCCTCGGTTGCAACAAGATGAAGAAAGATAAAAAATTCCAAATAAGCAACTAAGAAGTGCTTACAGAAAGAACTTTAATTTAACAAATAAAAATAAAAATAAATCAGATACATCCAGTGAATCAAGTACTTTCGTTTCCAACCTTTCTTCATCTTGTTGCAACCGAGGCCGATTTTTGGATTGTGATTTCTTTATATATATTCAATTCATTCCTGTTGCAGAATTCATGTTAATATCTTTTAGAATTTCATTCAGTTCTTATTTTTTGTTCTAAATGTTCATTATCTTTATTATTTAATTTTCATCTTTATATATTTGTTCTATGTTTTCTTCTCTCTTAACAAATAATTCCAATATATATTCTTTGATTATTTTGTATATTCCTTCTTGCTGTCTTATTTACCTCCCTTATTTTTTAATTATCTTATTATTTTTCTTCTTTTCTTATTTTACTCAAATATAGTGCTACCTCTTCTTTCCTTCCTTGTAAACAATATTTTTGTTTATAGAACAAGTTGTTAATTTTAATTTGATTCATTTTATATATTTCTCTTTCTTTTTCATAAAATGAATTTTTCTTCTCTAATAAGTCTCTAAATATTTCTTAACTTAATCTCTTAAACCTCTCTTTTTCTTTTCTTTCTTATACATTCTAAAACACTTTTTTAATATTTTCTTTAACATTAAGCCACCAAACAGTCCAATTCTAATAAAACTCTCTCGTATTCATATGATTTTTCCATACTTCCATAAGTTCTTTTTTCTCTTCTAACTCTAATTCATTTTCATTAATTGTCTTTATTCCTTTTCCTATTCTTATATATTCTTAATTTTCCTGTACTTTAACCCATATAGCCACATGATCTGAAAATCCAACATACTGAATTCTTTTTTGATAACTTTTAAACTATCAGATATTAAAAAATAATCAATTTCTGTCATAATTCCATTCCCTTTATAGGTCCAGTGGTTATTCTCCCATATACTTAACTTTCCACTTCTCATAATTTCTTTAACCATTTTAACATCAAAATTGCTTTTAATTTTTCTTAAATTACAATTAAAATCACCCACCACTACAATGTCCATATTTACACAAATATATTCAAGAATATTTTTAAACATCATTTCTATCTCTCTCTCTCTTTGTTACATATGCATATAAAGCTATAATTATATACACACATTTTTATATCTTAAGTCTATTACCATAATTTGTCCTCATTCTACTAAGGTTACACCTAAAATTTTAATGCTTTCTTGACATAATATACATATGCCTGAGCATGTTTCTTTCCCTATGTTCCAAACTGCCACACCATTCTAATGTTTTTCAGTTTGTGTTCTTTCTTTGTTAATAATCTGATATCTTCTAAAACAATAATATGTGCATCTACTGCAGCACACTATTGTAATATACCTATTCTCCTTTTAAGAGTTTTCATACTTTTCACATATAAAGCTAATATTTTCAGCTTTTAAGAGCAGTAAGTATAGTAAAGTGTTTATCCCTTTCCTTTCTTATTTTCCTCTAAGCATTATGTTTTTAAATTTTCTTTTCCTTTCTTTAACTCTTTTCCCTATCAAAATTTTTTTATTTCTTCCTATGCACCAATCAGCTTCTTCCTCACTTGTCTCTTATGTTTCTTTGGGTCTATATTATAAGACTGAACTTTCATAACCGTGAACACCTAAACAGCGACACATAAATGCCGAACTCTGAAAAGAGCGAAGGACGTCAACATTGAAATCCAAAATGCTGAATGTATTTCCGTGGCCAGCAGGGTGATCGTGGGGAAGAGAAAATATATCCTTTTCCTCACTGTAGTGTGATCTCAGAGTTGGTATATTTAAGTAGGGAGGGTGTGGGGGGTGCAGGGGGGCTTGCCCCCCTGCAAAAGTGTGTTTAATGAAGTTTATATAGGTTTTGCTTACCTGTATGGTGCTGTTGTTGTTGGAAATGCATTCGGCATTCTGGATTTCAATGTTTACGTCCTTCGCTATTTTAGGAGTTCGGCGTTTATGTGTCGCTGTTTAGGTGTTTGTGGTTGTGAACGTTTGGTCTTATAATATAGACCTGTTTCTTTTTCCTTGTTACTTTTTTTAACTTCATGTATAACCTCTTTATCAGTCACATGTTTTTGTCCATTTTCTTGTATAATACATTCTTCTATCTCTTTCTCCTGTATAACTCCATTTTCATTTTCTTGCACAACCATTTCACATTCTAGCTACAAATGACCAATATTGCCAGATTTTTGCACTTTAAATCACATTTTTTTGCATTATGCCCTATTTTATGAGATAAATAACATCTTTTTTATCACATTCATTGATTAAATGATCATTTTTTCCATAAAAATAACAAGTCTTTGGTTGACCCCTGTATTTCACAAAACCCCTGTTACCATGAACATAAATAATACTAGGTACGTGCATAACATTATCATTTTACATTTTCAGTATTACTCCCCATTCCCATCCCCCAGTCCATAGCCCTCTTTCATCATATATTTTGTAGTGTCCATTACTTCTTACATATTAACAAATGTTCTTTCAGTTCTTTTGCTTCAACTTCAGTTCTATACTGGATCATTATTCTTTTTTTTTTTGTCTATAAAATGCTTGCATCACATATTCTGACCATGGATAAACATTTTTCTTTTCGTATGCACAAAAACTTTCCATGGCCTGCCCAGTCTCAAATATTAGGTCACAAAAAGTCTCGTTATTAATGAAAATAAATGGTCTTCCTCTTTTGCTTTGACACCCAGAGGTGCTATGACAGAGTCCCAAACCCCATACCTGCCCAAACTTTCTTCTTTTTTACTGCTGAAACATACTGTATACCTAATTTTTGTATCTTTTCTTTTTTCTTTGTTCTTTCTCCAACAGTTTGTGCATAGGCTTTTGTCTCTGGAACTTTTTATGGTACAATCTCTTCTTCTCCTTTTTCTTCTTCTATTTTTTTCCATTATGTCACTCCATGAAACTGCTGATTCACTTTCTGGCTCACTTTGGTTTACCATTTCTTCCAAATAATCATCCTGCAACCCCCCCGATTGGAGGGTTGTAATTATGCATTTTTCAGAGTCAACTGTCTCTCCTTCAAACAATCTTCTCTGAAAGTTTTCCTCTAAATCCATTTCTGTTACAGTTACAATCTCCTTTTCCTCTTCTGGTAGTGATTCTACCATTTTAACTACATTTTCAGCAACTCTCACTCCAGTTTCATCAAAAGATGAATCAGCCATGTTTTCTCCCTGTTCCTCCTGGCTGCCTCCATGCCTGGACAGGAAACAGGAATGCAGGATGTGTAACACACAAAGCCTTCCCCTGACTGCCAAGACTAGGGGAAGTTCTCCAATGCCATGGCCAAATTTCCCTAGTCAGTTTGAATACCACCTTTGGTCTCTTCTGAAAAGAGGCCTTTGGCCTAGAAGGACTACCCTGGAGAACAAACTGTAAATAAATAAATAAAATAACTGGGACTTCTTTCTTGCACTCAGATCTTCTCCATCTCTCCCCATTGTGGCCAGAGAAGTAAGGTCTCGTCTATCCTGTGAGCAAGAAGACTTCATTAATGGTTTGCACAACCTGAAAAGTGAGTTTGTTGAGAGGGGGGTACAGCCAAGTGGAAATAGATCAGGCTTACCAAGTGGTACTTCGAGAGAGAGATGGCAGAGCGAGACCTTACTTCTCTGGCCACAATGGGGAGAGAAGGAGAAGATCTGAGTGCAAGAAAGAAATCCCAGTTATTTTGTCTTATACACAGGATGTGAGCAGGGTGAGGGATGTGATCCGTAATAAAGGGGACATTTTTCATGTAGAGCACAGGATACGTGGGATGGTGGGTAAAAAAACCCAGGTTTGTTTACAAGAATAGAAAAACAATGAAGCAATGGCTCTACTATCCTAGAATACATGACACTTTTAATGAAAGTTCATTGGGCACTCACAAATGTGAGGCATGTGCCTTTTGTGAGTTTATTGATGAATCCAGGTACTTTAAGCATCCTGACTCTGGTTACTTGTGGCAACTCAAAGTAGTAGCAGATTGTAACACAAATGTTATATATGTGGCACACTGCCGAGTATGCTTTAAATTTTATGTGAGCAAAACTAATCATCACCTTAGGGAATGGGTGAGGGATCATGTATTATACACCAGGAAAGGCCATGATTATAGTGCTTTAGCTAAACACACTATGCAGGCAGGGAATGAGCATACTTTTTTATTCCAGGTTTTGCATGGACTTGTTGAGCATGACAGGTTGGGGGATTTTATTAATAGGACAGAAAATTTAGAGTTACAGTGGATAGAGTTGCCACCTTTTCAAATGCTCAAAGTGGGACATTTTTGGTACAAACGTCTGATTTTGCAGGGCAAAACATACCCACGGCCAGTACAAAGGACAAAACTTCACTTTTTTTGCCTAAATAAAAGCTTATTATTGTAGCATTTTAGTTGCTTATTCTGTTTCTTAAAACATTGAGGTGTTTCAGATACAGAATAATTGTTTTATGCAACTATTACATAAAATATAGGAAATATGTTTGTCCTAAAATCTCAGGACATTTTCCATTTTTCCAATTTTTTTTGCAGGACGCAGCTGCCCAAAGAGGGACTGTCCCTCGCAAAGTGGGACAGGTGGTAACCCTAACAGTGGATTTTGAGACTTGGGGCACATAGGGTACATGGATTAAATGACCATGTCCCCTTGAAACTTAAAGTCAAGAATGCTGAAGTGAATGCTTGTTTATTGTTATATGAAAGTTTTTAGTAATACTGCTTTAATTTTGGGTAGGTTGCCTTCTTGATTAATTGGGTGGGTGTGAGTTTATGCTGACAGGATGACTAATTATACTTGATTGTATAAATGGTGACTATGTGATGTGATTTGGTGTCTGAAGAAGCAATATGGATCACTGCAAAAGAGCTTACCTACTAATAAATTACAACTTGTTTTTATCTACTGTGTGCTATGTTTCTGCCAGAGTTTACCATTCTACAAAATTCACAGAGTTCACTGTTCTATAAATAATAAGTACAATTTTAATTGACTATTATGGGTTGGGCATCAAGCTGGCACCTCGGCATTTTGTAAAAATCTACTGCCAATCATTAGCAGACCGGAGTTCCGCTGTGGCGACCCCTTACCGGGAAAAAGCTGAAAAGTTAAACAACATTACGTACTTACCAAGAAGGAGAAATGTTATCTGTAATTTGATTTACAAACACTGGTTTTAGCCTTTTTATACACTGATATGTGTATGACATGTGTATTCATGTAATTTTAGCACACAGGCAGAACTTCTAAACTGTCTGACCTTAAGGCTTTTAACTTTATCATGCTCCTGAGTTAGGCTATTAAAAGGAGACAGGTGGTATTAGGTGTTTAACTGGATAAAAGACTGAAAAAATAAATACTCCTCTGTCACACTATGACATGACTGATATTTTATTTTAATTGACAAACGTTAAAGTCTTTAAACTTATCACAGATATTTTGAAGTTTCCAGGTGTATGCCCAACTACTCTATAGAAAATGAGTCAGTATGAAGGAGAAACAAGCTCTGTAAGTTAATGAGTAAAATTACACAACAACAATATTCTGAAACCATGTTTGTGTGATACTTATTCATTGACTTGTCTGCTAAGAGTTAATGTTTCTCACTCCAGTTTCAGAAGTCCTGACTACAAAGCTACCATCAGAATGTTATTGATTGAGATCAGTAGTCTTGTGCAGTATCCATTACACACAGCAGAGGGTGGTGCTGTGAAAAGAACTGAGAAACACTGTCAAAATGTGTGCGCATACATCGTATGCTAGTAATATACAAGAGTTTCTGTAATTCAGTTCTGCACACATAGATCTGATTAACCAATACATCTAGAAATGCTACCTCATGAAAAAAAATATTCATTCTCTTCTAGTCACTAGTCTACATCATCTTTTTGCAAAGTATAGGGTTTATTTACAGTCTGATTTATGTAACAGATGTTTCAAAAAAGATTTAACAGCCTTCACTAGACCAAACACTACAGACTAGAACTTAAGTATAGGATTTTAAATACTTCAGATAAAAAATAACATATGAATTTTTACAATTATATCTCATTAGACTTACACCCTGTGTTGTGATAAACAGCCCAGCAGTTTCAAAAAAGGAAAATATTCATTCTCTTCTAGTCACTAGTCTACATCATCTTTTTGCAAAGTATAGGGTTTATTTACAGTCTGATTTATGTAACAGATGTTTCAAAAAAGATTTAACAGCCTTCACTAGACCAGACACTACAGACTAGAACTTAAGTGTAGGATTTTAAATACTTCAGATAAAAAATAACATATGAATTTTTACAATTATATCTCATTAGACTTACACCCTGTGCTGTGATAAACAGCCCAGCAGTTTCAAAAAAGGAAGAAATCTTACAACCTCTATGTCTTAGGAAAAAATGAAAATGCACTTTAAAAAATAACAGTCATATTGTTGCAACACCTTGGTCGATTGCTTTAGTCAGTTTTCATATTCTCATGTCTTCATACCTTGCTTTGCACTTAGGCATTTTAAGAGAGCCTTCAAACAATGATACTTTTTCAGTGGTTATTAGTTGGTGAACAGTACCAGAGGAGTATGAAACAAGGCAGTGTTTGCTTGTATATACAAAAGCCCATACTAACAAAGAACTTAAGATGATATTGTCTGACTGGATGAATCTTCTTCTGTTATCAGTATCTGTATTTTTAAACTCTTTGTATAAAGAAATACATCACAAGATCTTCAGTTAATATTCCTCTTTTTGGATTCTTTTGTGACATTGCAAAATATTCTGCACGTGAGAGTTTCTTCATTCCATGTTGAGAAGTTGGCACAGTATGTCCATAGTCTCATGTGTTGGACACTTTGTGTTTCCTGTCTGTACCTAAATAAGGTAGGACAGAAAAATCAAGTTAGAGAAGTTGTCAATAACATCTTCACATTTTAAATACAGTCTTATAAACCCTGTACTTTTGTTGTTTAATTATTCCTTTAACAACATAATAAAATAACATTGGCAAGAGGTCTGTATTAAAAGACCAATAAAATGACAAAATAGTCAGAATGAAAATTGACAGAATAAAAGGTAAAAAAAAAAAAAAAAAAAAGCAAAATAAGTGTCAGCTAATTGTGTGGGGGAAAGGTAGTCATCTGCTCCAGTGGCAGCTGTGTTCAGATAGTGTGCTCTTCAGTGGAAGGCCATGTGAGGAGAGAAAGGGATGAGGATGGAGAGGCTGACTGTGCTTGCCTCTTCTTAGTCAGTGGGAGTAAGGATCAAGTTGTTAGCGAGTGACTTCTTCAGTAGAAATCCCTGGTGGAGACCAAAGATGTGAAGAAGGTTGCATAGTTCTGCTGAGTGGTGAGATTCAAGGTGAGTGAGTGCAGCCTTTTAGAACAGAGAGGCACCCTTCACCATCAAGCCCACTGCTTACTGGTTAAAAGACTGATTTGGGGGGTGGAGCCTAGATGGCCAACTGAGAGCAGTGAATTTTGAGAGCTCCATAAACCAGTATAATAATATAGGAAAATTGTATTATTTTCAAGTTTAAAACATCAGAAATCTATAGATAAACTACTAAACTATATAAATATCAATTTTGGTGGAGAAATACAACGATTTTCCTGTCAAGCAACTTGGAGATATATTGAGTCAGTGAATATGAACAACTCAAGGAATTTTCATCCAGATGCTGCTTTGAAAAAAGAACTGCAATTGATGACATCTACCTTACAGGAACTATCTTTGAAGATGGATGACTTTAAAAATTACTTAGAAAACCTCAATTTAAATTCTCAAAAACAGACATACTCTTAAGGAACTATTACAGCAACACCATACAAAAATAAAAAATACAGAGACTTCTCTAAATGACATTGAAGGGAGACAGAGAGGAAGAATTCCAAAAAGAATTTCTGCTTAAACAGAATACATGGCTGCTTAACAAAATAGATGACTTAGAAAACAGGGAAAGGAGAAACAACATAATGACCTTTCGTCTGCCTGAAAACACTGAAGGAGAAGACATTATTTCATTCTTAACAATCTGGATTCCTGGCTTTTTAGACTTGAAAAAGGGACTTTCATTTGGAATTGAAAGGGCACATAGAGCACTGAGGAAACCTGCTTCTAACTCAACAAATACTCCACCTTGATCCATAGTTATAAAATTTCTTTCATTTCTGGACAAGGAACTAATATTAAAATCTGCTTGGAGAAAATCACCCTTAAAATACAATCAAAGCCTGATAAGGTTTGACAATGATTATTCTTCCAGAATACTAGAACAAAGGAAAGAAAGTCTGGCCAATAATAAAACTGTTGAAACAAAACAACATTAAAGCACAGCTGACCTTTCCAGCTTTCCAGCCAAGATAAAAATACTTTTTGGCAATGAGATGAGAATCTTTAATTACTTAGAAGAAGCTACTATATTCATCAAAAACAACATAGTATCTTTCCCAGAAGAAATGGAATAGATGGCCTCTACTCGTAAAAGAATGAAAGAAACAAATCCTTGGACTGATGCTAGAAAGACGAAACAAAAAACTGATTCCAAGATAGCTCTCCCAAAAAAATAACTCTAACAGCTACATCTCTCAAAGTATCAACTGATATGGTACATCACTTGTCATCTGTTCTTATTTTTTTTTAAAAAGGAGGATTTCTTAAACAACTGAGAAACAGTAATGATTTATTCAGAATGTTCAAAGAGTCCAGTAATTCTTCACAAACAAAGATAGGCCAAGATGGGTTACTATTTACATTATATATAAGCCAAACAAAGCAACATATAATATAAACATAGAAGTTTCTATTCCCCTACTTGAACTCAGTGAATACTTATCTTGTGCATTTTTCATTGTTTTTACTTTTAATAATTTAAGTAATTAATTAACTAATTCAACAAGGTGCCATTCATCAGAGTTCAGACTCAAATGTAATAAATTAACATCATATATAATAGCAGTAACAGTAGAGTGTTTTGAAAAAAAATGCTGTCATGGAGACTAATGCCTTCTTCAGTTAAAGTATGATTTAGAAATATCATGTATATCCTAGTTGAATAATAGCAGCAAGCTCTTAATACAAATGTCATCATTATTCTGTCTAAATATTGTTAATATCAATTATGGCAGGTATCACAGCTACGAGTGCTGTTTGATCAGCCTTGATATGGTGTGTGTGGATGCAGCCGTGTCTGGCAGCTAGTACAAATGTCATTATTATTCTGTCTAAACATAGTTAATATCAATTATGGCAGGTATCATAGCTTCGAGTGCTGTTTGATTAAGTCTGACATGGTGTATGTGGATGCAGCTGTGTCTGGCAGCTGTTGTATGTTGCCATTTTCATCTCTGGGAAGCTGTGGGTTGTGGTTTGTGATCGAGGTTTACTGATGCTTGTGTATTAGGAAGAAACATTTGGTGCTTTAGCCTGGATCCAGGGGAAGGGGGTGGATAAAACTGTGATTTGAGATATTTTGGCAGAGAATAGTTTGTTTATAAATCTGCTGAGTGAGAGGTGGGAAGGCTGGAAGAATATGTTATCTCTTGTTGTGGCGGCTTGTTGGGAGGTTTTTTTTTTTATCTGTTTGCTCTCCATTCTTTTCCTGGCTGTTGCCTCTCTGAAAGGGAGGGAATTTAGGCTTGAAGTTGCAGTGAAGTGAAGCTTTGCTTCAGGTGCATTGTGAGCCTCTGGTATGCAGTACACAGACACACTGACAGAAACAGATGCTCCCAGGTTGCTATGGTAATGGATACAGAGTGATGATAATACTTAACGGCTCTGAGGAGCCTCTGAGATGATTCTCAGCAATGTTTTTGTTTTTAAAAAAAAAAAATATATATATATATATATATATATATATATATATATATATATATATATATATATATAAAATGGCTGTTTTAAACCACATGTACACATATTGATGGTCTCCCAACACTTTGTATAGCTCATTAAGTTGATTTTTGATAAAAAAAAATAATAAGCGCAATTTTATATTTAAAATGTATTTTGGTCCAAACACATTAAGGAATTACATAAGAGTGGAAGTCTGAGTTATTGTGAAAGACTAAGAGAACTTAGTCTTGTGCAGAACCCTTTGCAGTGGTCTGGGAGGTGAGCTTGCTCAGACATGTTGAGCATATGGGGCTCGCTGATTCTGGGGGTGTTTGGGGTTGCCAGGAAGTGCTAGAGAATCATCAGATTTCTTTCATGGAAATATCTGTGGGAAGGGAAGATGTGTTGAGTGGTTCGCTGGCAGAGTGGCCACTGCATGGAATAGGCTGGTAAAATGGAACAGGACAAATATTGGTTTGGATATTTTAAGAACAGCCTTGAAACACATCACACGAACTAGTGAATGGTATTCTGGCAAAACTGGATGGGTATTGTTGCTCGTACTTGAAGTACTGATATGTGTGCATGTAAGGATGGAAATATAACAAATAAGAAACTAGAAGGGGCTCATATTTTAAAGTCTATGGACTGTATAAACATGCTTGGAAGGAACTAATAATAACAATAAGCATTACAGCTTGTGGTCTGTCAAATAACTAAGCAACAGCCAAAAAAAAAAAAAAAACACAAACAATAGTTGTGTAATGTATGATTTTAGTCATTCTAGATATAAAATATGTAATCATCATATAAGATAAAGTAGTCTGCTGAATTTAGATATTAAAGACAGGATTTAATAACATGGGCTTGTGTATAATAACACTATTGTCTTAACTTGGCGTAAATGACATACACTACATTGAACATCAAGGGGAAGCATGATGATTTTCTTATATAAGTAAATATGCATAACAAGTCATGTAATTCCTTTAACTTGAATTGTAGTTTTTGTAGCCCATCTTGACCATATATAATATTTAAGTGGTTACCAAGGTAACTAATGTTTATACATGACATCAAACTGACAAAGTTGTTCAAGAGAAACAATAGAAGCCTGAACTTGAAATGTCACAGAATGTAACAATCATATTCTGAACAAACAGTATTAAATTGACAATAGACACTCAGTATAATAACATAGGCTTGTGTATAATAACACTACTGTTTTAACTTGTCATAAATGACATACACTATACTGAACATCAAAGGGAAGCATGATGACTTTTTCATATAAGTAAATGTGCATAACAAGTCATATAATTGCTTTAACTTGAATTGTGGTTTTGTAACCCATCTTGACCATACATAAACTTTTGTTACCAAGGTAACTAATGCTTTATACATTACATCAAACTGACAAAGTTGTTCAAGGGAAACAATAGAAGCCTGAACTAGGAATGTCACAGAATGTAACAATCACATTCTGAGCAAATAGTATTAAATTGACAATAATCATCCAGTTTAACCGTTGCTGATTATACAAAATAGAATGTTGTGATTTAAATCTAAAAACTTTAGTATATGCCATAAAATGGAAATTTAAGAATATGGAAAGGGAACTTGTAATTATTAATCACAATAAGTGAATTTGTTGTTTTTAACCTATAATTTCACTCATTTTATAATAAATGACAGATGTGAAAATCCTTATGTGTAGGAAATAGGGGAAGAGGGATACACTGATAATTAAAATGCACTAACTTTCATCAATGTTCACATAAAACAAACTTGATGCTTTAAGTAAGCTAGCAACAAACAAAGTGATTACTTAAATGCTAGCAAACAATGAAATATAACTTCTGATATATCCAGTAAAATACACTGTATTATAAACATTAGGTATAAATATTATTGCCATCTATTTATATTAAGTAATATGTTTTGAAAAACTTCATCAATAAATGTGAATATGTTAAATAACTGTGTGCTATAATCTTTTACTGAGGTTTTATATATATATCCTACTTTACCATGATTGAATTGCTTATCTATCTTTCATGAAAATATTAATTGCTTATACAATAAGTAGACATTTATATTGTATTAGAATTCTGTCTAATCTATAACAATATTATAGCTGTTCAAAATAATATAAATATTGCTTATTCCTATTACAAATATTCTCCATATGATAATTCAATTTATGGAGCTCAGATGTTCTGGATTGTCAAGGTATGAATGATAATCTGATGGACTTAGGTTTAGCCATCAGATTAGGAATGATTTTCATTCCATGGCTAGTGCAGATCTTAGTTTTGTTAACATTTATTAATTTGAACTTATTTCACAAAAACATTTTTAGTATGCCTGACCAAAATATTACTTCATTGGTAAACACTCAAAGTATAAAACTGATAATTTCCTTTAAAAGCTCAAACATATACTTTACAGTTATCAGAGAAAAATGTTTAACAGTCACAAGAAAACAAAAAATACATAGTCTAAATAACCTAAGATGGATTTAACTTTATTATCTTTAAATACCAATGGCTTAAACAATCCTAGCAAGATATCAAATCTACTGAAATATTTAAATTTGAACAAAGCACACATTGTCTTCCTTCAAGAAACTAATTTCAAAACAAATGACAATTACAAATGGAATCCTAAGGAATATATGTTATTGGTGCAATCCACTTATAAGACAAAGAAAAAGAGGTAACGATTTTATGGAAAACAAATGTGATTAACCCAGAAATCATTTATAAGTATGAAGATAAAGAAGGTCTTATGGCATTAGTTATAGCCAATCTATGCTGGTTCCCAAGCATTGGAACAGGAACTGTTAAAAAAACACTTGGATTTCATTTCCAATAATTATAAAGGCAAATTAATATTAGGAGGAGATGTTAACTGTGTATTTGACATTTCTGCATATGCTCCACAAGTTGGGTGTGCGATGGATGAGAAAGAAAAATTTTGGAGTGAGTTGGATGAAGTGGTGATGACTGTACCCAAGGGCAAGAGACTGGTGATTGGAGCAGATTTTAATGGGCATGTTGCTGAAGGGAACAGAGGGGATGAGGAAGTGATGGGTAGGTATGGTGTTAAGCAAAGGGATGCAGAAGGTCAGATAGTAGTGGATTTTGTGAAAAGGATGGACATGGCTGTAATGAATACGTATTTTAACAAGAGGGAGGAGCATAGGATGACATACAAGAGTGGAGGAAGATGCACACAGGTGGATTATATCTTATGTAGAAGGGCCAGTCTGAAGGAGATTGGAGACTGTAAAGTGGTGGCAGGGGAAAGTTTAGTTAGGCAGCATAGGATGGTGGTTTGTAGGATGACATTGGTGATCAAGAAGAGGAGGATGAGTGTGAGGGCAGCACCAAGGATCAAATGGTGGAAATTGAAAAAGGGTAATTGTGAGGTGATGTTCAGGGAAGAGTTAAGACAGGCACTGGGTGGCAGTGAAGAGTTACCGAATAGCTGGGTAACTACAGCAGAGCTAGTAAGAGAGATGGCTAGAAAGGTGCTTGGTGTGACATCTGAAAAGAGGAAGGAGGACAAGGAGACCTGGTGGTGGAATGAAGAAGTACAGGAGAGTATACAGAGAAAGAGGTTGGTGAAGAAGAAATGGGATTGTCAAAGAGATGAAGAAAGTAGACAAGAGTATAAGGAGATGAAGTGCATGGAAAAGAGAGAGGTGGCGAAGGCTAAGGATAAGGTGTATGAAGAGATGTATAAAAAGGTTGGACACTAAGGAGTGAGAAAAGGACCTGTACCGATTGGCTAGACAGAGAGACCGAGCTAGTAAAGATGTGCAGCAGGTAAGGGTGATAAAGGATAATGAGGGAAACGTACTCACAAGCGAGGAGAGTGTGTTGAGCAGATGGAAAGAGTACTTTGAGGGGTTGATGAATGAAGAAAATGAGAGGGAGAGAAGTTTGGATGATGTACTGAATCATGACATGCAGTGGATTAGCAAGGAGGAAGTAAGGATAGCTATGAAGAGGATGAAGAACGGAAAGGCTGTTGGTCAAGATGACATACCTGTGGAAGCATGGAGGTGTTTAGGTGAAATGGCAGTGGCATTTTTAACTAGATTGTTTAATGAAATCTTGAAAAGTGAGAGGATGCCTGAGGAATGGAGAAAAAGTGTTTTGGTACTGATTTTTAAGAATAAGGGTGATGTGCAGAGCTGTAGTAACTACAGGGGGATTAAACTGATCAGCCACAGCATGAAGTTATGGGAAAGAGTAGTGGAAGCTAGGTTAAGAAGGGAGGCGATGATTAGTGATCAGCAGTATGGTTTCATGCCAGGAAAGAGCACTACAGATGCGATATTTGCTCTGATAGTGTTCATGGAGAAGTACAGAAAAGGTCAGAAGGAGTTGCATTGTGTCTTTGTGGATTTAGAGAAAGCATATGACAGGGTGCCTAGAGAGGAGTTGTGGTATTGTATGAGGAAGTCGGGAGTGTCAGAGAAGTATGTAAGAGTGGTACAGGATATGTACGAGGGCAGTGTAACAGTGGTGAGGTCTGCGGTGGGAGTGACGGATGCATTTAAGGTGGAGGTGAGATTACATCAAAGATCAGCTCTGAGCCCTTTTTTATTTGCAATGGTGATGGACAGGTTGACAGACGAGACCAGACAGGAGTCCCCGTGGACTATGATGTTTGCAGATGACATTGTGATCTGTAGTGAGAGTAGGGAACAGGTGGAGGAGACCCTGGAGAGGTGGAGATATGCTCTAGAGAGAAGAGGAATGAAGGTCAGCAGGGCTAAAACAGAATATATGTGTGTGAATGAGAGGGAGGATAGAGGAATGATGAGGATGCAGGGAGTAGAGGTGGGGAAGGTGGATGAGTTTAAGTACTTGGGATCAACAGTTCAGAGTAATGGTGACTATGGAAGAGAGGTGAAGAAGAGAGGACAGGCAGGATGGAGTGGGTGGAGAAGAGTGTCAGGAGTGATTTGTGATAGATGAGTACCAGTAAGTGTGAAAGGGAAGGTCTACAAGAGGGTAGTGAGACCAGCTATGTTATATGGGTTGGAGACAGTGGCATTGACAAAAAGGCAGGAGTCAGAGCTTGACATGGCAGAGTTGAAGATGTTAAGATTTGCACTGAGTGTGACGAGGATGGACAGGATTAGGAATAAGTATATTAGAGGGTCAGCCCAGGTTTGAAGTTTTGGAGGCAAAGCCAGAGAGGCAAGATTACATTGGTTTGGACATGTGCTGAGGAGGGATGCAGAGTATATTGGGAAAAAGATGCTATGGATGAAGCTGCCAGGTAACAGGAAAAGAGGGAGGCCTAAGATAAGTTTTATGGATGTGGTGAGAGAGGTCGTGCAGGTGGTTGGTGTGACAGAGCAAGATGCAGAGGATAGGAAGAAATGGAAACAGTTGATCTGCTGTGGTGACCCCTAAGGAGATCAGCCAAAAGAAGAAGAAGATTTGACATTTCTGAAACTACAAATAAAAGATCGCTGCATGCATCTGCTGTATCAAAAGCTTTAAACAAGTGGATGAATCATTTCATCTTGTAGATACTTTCAAATTTAAAGAAGATAAAACTTTGTTGTTTTCCCATCGAGATCACAGATTTGGTACCTAGACTAGAATAGATAAAATATTTGCTGCCCATGACTTACACTCTAAAATTATTAATTTTTCAATCACTCCCTGCTCCTTTTCAGACCACAATTCATTGATACTAAAACTTCAAAATGAGTATAAACCATTAATCTTTAACTCCAGAATTCCAGCATATATAACTAAAATTAAACAGTTCAAACTCTGGTTATTATCTGAATTACAGTTCTTCTTAGATATTAATTACACCACAGAGATAAATAAAATAATGATATGGGACTCGTTAAACGCTTACATATATGGTAAAACCCTAACCTGCTATAAAAAAAATTAGAGAATGGAATTCTGCATTATTAGATCTATAATCCAAACTTTTGTCAGTAAAAGTTGAAAAAATCAAAATCATTTGGAGAGGAAAAACAAACGAAGTATTAAACAATAAATACAAAGAAATTCTAACACATAAAACTAGTTTAGCTTTAGAAAAACTAAAAATTAATACTTTGACCACTTCTCCCAAATATCTACATAATTTATCCACAAGAATCAAAATGCAATCAAAGCTAATAACATTAAAAGCATCTTCCCTGAAAAAAAAAAAGGGAAAAATGTCTCGGATGTAGGTGAC
The DNA here is from genome assembly GCF_019279795.1 of Protopterus annectens. Lineage (NCBI taxonomy): Eukaryota > Metazoa > Chordata > Ceratodontiformes > Protopteridae > Protopterus > Protopterus annectens. The sequence continues at coordinate 410,039,370 of NC_056741.1, forward strand.
ATTCTTGATGCCTATAGAAGTCACTATATGGAACATTTCCAAAAAGAAAATATACATATTGATCAATTAAATCTAGATGAAAAATTTTCTAATATAAAAAAATACCCGAAAAATTAAAACTAGATCTGCAAGCACCCATATCCTACAAAGAAATTGCAGATAAAATAAAATAGGGTAAAAATAATAAAGCTCCAGGTATAGATGGCATAATTATGGAAATATATAAACTTTTTCCTTCAAAGATACTATCCCTCTTCCATAAAACTCTATTAGGAATTCAGTCACAAGTTTTAATACCACCCTCTTGGAGATATTCCTTAATCATACCAATCCTAAAGGAAAACAAATCCCCAAATCTCTGTACTTCATATAGACTTATATCATTATTAAATAATGACTATAAGATATTTATGACAATATTAACTAACAGAATGAAAATACTACTATCCAAAACAATAAATAATGATCAAACTGGATTTATATTCCATAGACGCACACATGACTATATTAAAAGGATAAGTTCTCTTAAAGATTATGTTAATAAAGAAAATAAAGAACTCATAATTGGCTTAGATCTAGAGAAAGCCTTTGATTCCCTAAATTGGGACTATTTATTCAAAATCCTAATGCTATTTGAATTTCCTGAATCCTTTGTTCATCTTCTAAAGAATATATATACAAATAGTTTAGCTTATGTCAAGTTAGATCTTTTTACCTCTTAATCTATACATATAACAAAAGGCACTAAACAAGGATGTCCCATGTCACCGATTCTATTTGCTCTGGCTATTGAAATATTGACATACTCAATTCGTAACAATATAAAAATCAAAGGAATAGATGTTTATGAAAAATACAATTCTAAAGTAATGCTATTTGCTGATGACATATTACTAACATTATCTAATACAAAAGAGACATTAGAAGAATTAGATATATTAATTCACATGTTTCACATGATGTCAGGACTCCATTTCAATAAATCAAAATTAAAATTTTTATTTTTTAAATAAAAAAAAGAACTGCAGACTAAGGAAGATCACATCATAGAGAACAAGAATCTACCTTAAAATATCTAGGAATTGAGTTATGCAAGGATAATATTGAATTAGTCTCAAAAAACAACAATAATATCATCAATACAATTAAAATTTCTGAGGAAAAATGGAACAAAATACTATTAACATTTGAAGAGAGACTACGGTTGATAAAAATGGATTTACTGCCCAAGATCCTATATATAGCCTTGGCAATACAGCTGTTACCAGAAAGGAATATACTTAAATAAATAAATTCATGCCTAATAAAACTTTCTATGGTTTCCCAAAAGAAACAGAATAGCTTTACCACATCATATCAGACCATGGAAATAGGGAGGATTAAACTTTCCTGATATAGAAACATATATAAAAGTATCAAATAAAAGCAAATCGATAAGTCTAAATTACTCTGTAAATTGGAAATAATTACTAAATGTAATATCAATAAATGAATTTGATTTACAAAAAAAATTTCAAATAACAGATAAAAACAACTTTGCCATGGGACATACTATGTATTAGTATGTAATATAACATAACTAAACCCACTCAAACTTGTATAATTGATTATTACATTGATTCATTTACGAGAATTATTAATGCAAATATATATTTAAAATCTGGTTTGATCTTTTAACACCATACATAGTTACAAAGAACTTTCCACATAAAATATATAGAGAAATTATTAATTCCTGGGAACAGAAAGGATTTGTTTGTTGGCTCCAATGTATCAAAGAACTAAAAGTTTTAGATATGCAAATAATAAAAACAACATACAAAATTCCACAACAGGACTGGCTAAATTTACAGAGTGTTCTGTCATGTTCGCAAGATTTAAGTAGAATAATGAACAATTCTTCATTTAAAGAAATACCTAAATTTACAAAATACATATATGAAATCATATATAATGACTCTGACATGGGAAACATTATTTCAAAATTTTACAAAATATTGATAAACTATAAAACAACACCCAAAACCTAATTTTGGAAATATATAATACAATGACACTCAAACAAGTTAATGGAAGATATTAAAACAAATATCTTATTATCGATAAAATATACATCCTTTACACATTACTGGAAAGTTTTTAATTGGAAATGCTTGCACAGAGCATTTTTAACCCCAAACAGGAATCAGTAAAATTAGTTCATCCATAAAAGGAATATGCTGGGGATGCTCGCAAGAACACAATGCAGCTTGGAACCACATTTTCTTTGACTGTGTTAAAATTAAGCCATTTTGGAATGGTATTAATAACTTTCTACAAGCTTTATTTAATGAATCATTTTATTTAACTAAAGCTCTTGTATTATTAAATGTGAACGAAGGTCCTAATTTGAATAAGTCAAACATATATCTAGTATGGACTGCACTTGCAATTTCAAGGAAGTATATAACAAGAAGATGGAATACAAACATAATACCAACTTTGGAAGACTTCTACAGCCTACTGAAGACCACAGCATTACTGGAAATTAAAATTAAAGAACTAAGAATTTATCCAAAGCCGTTTATCAACAACCTTTGGGGGAAAGTCTTATCGTTGATTGACACTATACAATAATTGATCAGACACTCTGATAATGGATTGGACATACTTATAAAGTAACTGTATACATTAAGATCTGTTATAGTGTCAGGCTAATTTAAATAGTGTGCATAGTTATTTAAGATGTTATGTATAAATACTATGGAATTAATTCAAATGCATTTGAAAAATAAAAAAAAAAAATTGAGGAAAAAAAAGACTGATTTGGGGAAGCTGAGGAAGGTAAGTCATAAAAGCATTAAATGCTTGACTGCAGCATGATGTATGCTATTGCTGCCCTCTCTTACTCTACCTAATATGAAGGAATGAGTGTGGATGAGGCATAACTGAGCACAGCCAACTGAAAAGCCTAAGTAGAAGATTAAGGATTAATTGCATGTAACTGCTAAGCACAGAAATGCATCTACCAAAGAAACAGACTGAAGAACTAATTAAATATTCTATGACTGTCATGGTTACTTGGCTACCTGCCTTCCTGACATAATACTTTTCATATATGATTTCTGTCATATTAATGTTTTTCCTCATATCCCCCTTTATCCTCATCTTTATGACTGATCTGATTTTTCCAGAACTTACCTTCCCATTGACATCTTTGCTTGTTGGTTGCAATATGTTTTCTAGTCAGAAGTGTGCATGTGATAAAGAAAGTTATAAATGTATTTTAATACCTTGGTTCTACAAATTTCCATATGCCCTAGAGTGAGAAAACACATCACTCTCAAGGTGAATTTCTTGGCTTCCATGTCTCGGACACATAATAAGCAGGTTATTATTTGGCAAGTTGATCATGATGCTCTACGATGTAGTCCAAGAAAGGAAGAGTTAACCCAGTGCACATTTCTGTACACTAAGCTAGTTCTTGAAAGATCATTGTATATAAATAATACTAATATGCTTGACATGAATATCTCCAGTGAGTATGATATGTCATTCATTCATTCATTCATTCATTCATTCATTCATTCATTCATTCACTCTCTCCAATTAGCCACTTAATCCATCTGAAGGTCAATGGTGAGCTTGAATCTATGCTGGCACTCAGTGGGTGCAAGGCAGTGATCCTAAATAGACTGCCAGCTCATCAAAGAATATGCATACACACACACACACACACACACACACACACACACACACACACACACACACACACACACACACACACACACACACACACACACACGCAAGCTGGGAATTTAGGGGATCACCAATTCATCTAGAGCACATCTTTGGGATGTGGAAGAAAACAGGAACAATGGAGAAAATCCCACAAAAATACAGGAGGGATATGCAGGTACCACACAGAATGCAATCCAGATAAGAACTGAAATCTTTCATTTGAAGAAAAGATGCTGGCAGATTGAGTCTATGGCTTTATAAATGAAAAACCTGCCTCGCATTCCTTCTGTTAATTCAATCATCCATCCACCCCTTTGGATCACGGTTCATATGGGTATAATGCATTATGGATTGCTATTTAGAAAAGGAAAAAAGTAAGTATTCTGTGGTTTGTTCTACTTTTATGCATAATGCAGAAACTGACACTTTGGAACCACCTAAAGGCAAAACTAACATGTCAAGGATATGAGGACTTTCTAAGAGCCATACAAGGGAACATACACTTTATGTAATGACACAGTAATACACGTATGAAAAGATGTTCTCTGCAATTAACAGTGATTGCAGAGAGGCCTCTCTCTTCTGAGATGTCTCTCAGTAGTTGTGCTCCTAAAATACTTTGAATTACAAATGTTAAACTAGTATTGCAGAGCACTTTATGTTCATAAATTAATACTAAGCTTATGGTCGGTGAGCCACTGGGAAGCTTACCCATATTACTCTTGTAGTGGCAAGAATAGATTAGTTTCCTATGGATAGATGATCATTCACATTAATACCATGGAAGAGTCTTCAGCTACCCATCTAGTTGTTCATGTTACTTTGAAGGTATTCCAGGAGGTACTTTACTTTATGTGCAAAGATAATCTACTCCAAAGTTGGGGAAGGTATTAGGTAAGAAATCTATCAGCCTGGCAGGTGTTGTTCATTCTATAATGGAAGTTTAGGTCTGCATATTGGGGACTTATTATGTTATGAGGTTGGAGAAAGTCAAAAAGCACGTGGTCTTTCATAGCTCAAAACATGAAGCAAAGATCACCTGTCAAGACTCTGTATAAGATGGAGCAGGTGAGAAGGATTTTGAGAAACATTTTTAGTTAGGAACTTTAAGACTGTTTAAGTTGCACATGATTCTAAGATAGAGGACACCAAAGGGGCACTGTACTGTATTTGATGATGGGCTTAATGGTTAATGCATGATATTGGTCACATCCAGGCCTTGACAGATAATATGGATATCAAGAGGCTATTGAAAACTTCATCTAATTTTCAGTTATTTGCAAACATGGTTAGCCAGAGAACTTGGACCTCTGATTTCACTTTTGAGAAGTAAATACAAAATAAGATGCGTCCCAAGCCACATACATGGCATAGAGGGATAAAGCCCTGACTACAACACAGGCCACCTGGGTTCAGTTAGCAACTTGAGCATTTGATGGTGCTTCAAGGCAGGATGGGTATGTCCATTCTCATGGGGAAGAGAGTGGGTCTGGTCGGTCTTAGCCACCATATCCAGACAAAATGCACAGTGGAGGGCAGGGATGGAGTTATACAGAGTTAAGGCTGGTGAAATGTGATGTTGGTATGGCCACCCAAGCCATTGATGGTAGCCCTTTATGGCTGTGCATGTGAGAGCATGATGTGGACTGCTAGAGAGGCATTGCCTGTCCCTGTGGTTACCAAGGTGCCTATGTCACCACCCAAGGGGTAGAGTCAGGACCATTCATAAAATAGCTCACATTGCCAGAATATGGGTTAGAGCATCAAACTCCCTGATGTTTTCCATTTTCAGCAGAAATGACCTACCTTAAACAAATCCATATAAATGAGGATCAAGAGTTTTGTGGTCATTGATGTTATTGTTAGTTAGTTCAGCAATAGCATGTTCCAGGATTTACAGATAATGATAGCAAGATTAATAAACCTACAGTTAGTGTATTCAGTTGAAGACTGCCCTTTTGGGGAGGCACTACTGTGGCAGCTCACCAAGTTTCAAATACATAGCTTGAGGATAGACTAATGTTAAAGAGATTGAGGAGGGGCTGAGCTACATGACTTTAATACCTGAAAATACACATCCTGGAATACTGTTGCTGATGTAAGTGCTGAAATTACAATAGGTCAATTAAGGTTAATTACCTGTGAACTGAGGGTGGAGCTATGAACTAAACCTTCTATTTAAGAGGTAAACATTTCAAGGTTTTACTGGAAAAGCTCACTCAGACTCTGCCATAGACTGCGGTGAGGGAAAGGTTATTTTGTTTTTAATTTTTTGTAATTTGTATTGCTTCATTGCATTCATCTATTGTGTATATTGTGGTGTATTGTCTTTGCACTGTATTTTACTTGCATTTTGCTTTCAATTGCATGTTTAAACTAGGAAATAGACCACAACTGTGTCTCTTGTGAGTCACAGAAATTAAAATTTTCCAATTGTCTCACCTGGTGATGTTGTGTTTTTAAACTCAACTGTCTCTCTCTAGTTGCTGCCTCTTATGTTAATTTGACCACACATTTCCTTCCTTCCTTCTCCTCCTTCATTGGATATTGTCAGTAAGCACAAAATCATCATTTTGTGAAATCACTCCCCTTCAGCTATTTAAATATATTGAACATCTGACTGCATTCCATACAGCCAGAATCCTAAGTGCCCACCTCCTTCCAATCTATCTTGTTCTTTTAAAAGTAGTGGTTCTCCCCTTAGATTTCTAAAGCTTAAGTTACCCCCACTTTTATATCTAACTCATTAGTGCACCTCTTAGGATATTAACCTATTTTTTCATCTTACCTTTAAAATCTGCAGCATCTAGTCCAAGACCACCAATTATTGGAGAGCCCACATTCTGCCATCATCTTGGGATTAGTGCTTCTGTTTTGCTTCTGGTGAGAAAAGGAGAATATGGATATTACTTCCTGGAGACTGCTGATCACCAGAATGCCTGATAACTGCTTCACAGGTGCCAGCTTGGAATTTATGCTTATATTTTGCTCCTGTTGAGAGAAGAAGCAGAAGGCATTTACTCCTGACTGTCTTTGATTGGGCAGTGAGTGTCTATGTGGGACCTTTCTGATTGGTCTGGTTGCTATTCAAGGCATCTACCAGGAAAAGGCTACATCAAGGTTACAGATCCCTGCATCATCTGGGACAAGACTGTTGATCACCAAAGAGGTTGTGGTCTGCTTCACATCTTGGGACTGGCATTACTGTTTTATTTCTAGCAAAAGAAGAAGTAAAGGGGCTTTGTATCTCAGCAATGTAAAGCTGCAGTGAGACCAGCACTAGTTGTAACCAGGCAGTAGTCAATCAGGTGAATCCCGTCTTGACAAAGCTAATTCTTTCTTTTCAGTAAATACTGCTTGATTAGCTGTAGCCTAACATAACTATAGAATATCTCCCTAACTACTTCATCCATAAATCATCAGAGTCTTCTTTAGTAGTCCCCCCTCAAGTATTTGGCAATACTCTGTATAGATGTAGGCACCTTGAGTTGATATTTTTCCTGTAAAAGAACCCTTGAAATTTCACCAATATCTAGTTGCACACAGGGCATCTAGTTTGCAGTGACAAGCACTACCCCCAGAGTTGTAATCCAGATACTCCTGATATTACTTTATATTCTGACCTCAACCATCTAATCAATACAAAAGGGTCTGCTACCATGGATACGAACTTCTCCACTATCTATGTTACCAGCTTGGTGGATATAGGCATCCTGAGGCAATGCAGAAATTGCTTCATGTTTACTGACAACCAGCTAATCCTCAAAGAATCTGATAAGATATGTGACAGATGTATTTACACATTGTCACTGGAAGAAAAGCTTTCACATAAAATCACTCCTAATGTAAACAAGGTTGTCAGTAGTATACATGCTGCACCCATCACACACAGTTCAAAGCAGACACATAAACCCACATAGGCTGAGCAACTTAAATGTAACCTCTCTAAACCCCAAAGACATAGACATAGTACATATAACAAACACCCTCAGCAGCCCCAAATGCACTCTTTCAAAACAACACCCACATCAACACATAGAGCCACATCTCATGGAGCCTCTGCTTCTAACCACATTAGACAAGCCATCACACAATCCAACATTCTGGTTATGGGGATACTTCATTGCGAGACAGACTAATGTCCCTCTCACCATGCTGAGTAAGGAGAAAGTCACCATCAGTTGCTTATCAGGGGTCAGGGACTGCCACATTATGCACACACTCTGGACATTTGACCACAAGTACCACTATTACTCAGACATAGCTCATGTGGGTCTAAATGACATGAGATGTACTTCCCTAGACAATATGAAGAGAGACATCATGGAGCTGTCAGCATATGTGTCTCAGTTTGGTATGCACCTAACATTGAGCAGCATTTTACCTTCTCCAAAGATGATGCTACAATATGAACAGAAGATGGCTGAATTTAATAATTGTATCAGTTTCTGGTGTCATTCTAAGGTGGCACCATATTTTTCAGCATGGAAGAAGATGGTTAACAGGCCATGCTGATTTGCCACGGATGGTCTGCATCTCTTCCCTCTAGACTTTCAAATATTAGATAAAAGGTTGTCCTTTCCCATAGTGCTTTTTAGGCAATGTCATACTGAAAGTACTTCTGACATAGCAAATCAAAGTCAAGAAAATCTAAAGGTATTACTGCTCAGTGCTAGGAGTCTAAACAAGAAACTCCTCTCCTTACAAGCTCTCCTCACCCTACAGAATGCTGGCATCTGTGCAGTTACTGAGAAATGGTTTAAAGCCATGGAGGACACACCGGCAGTGCAAGGCTATAATGCCTTCCACAAGTGGGTGGCCTAATGGTTAAGGTGTTTGCCTTACAAACACAAGGTGCAGGGTTTGAGTCTCACAAGGGATAATTGGCTAGGCTTACAATGGCTCACAAGGGCAGTTAGATTAGTATGAACCTATGAACCTATAAGTTTAGACCAGCTACTACAAAGAAATGAATTCAAGGAAGGTCAAATAGCATGATGCACTTGAGCTTCTCCATGTACAAATCAACACAGACAAAATCCCATACCATTTACTTGAAAGCTATAGGTCCCCCTCTATGACCCAGGAAACCCATAACATGGATTTGAACTTATTGGAAACACTCACCATTCAACCCAATACCATATTCATGGACGACTTTAATTACCCACCTATTAATTGTGAATCATATATGAAGCCAAACGTGCAAGCACAGGAATTCCTGGATTTTGTAAACAAAAAACTACATGAGCCAGACTGTCAATATGCCTACCAGGGGTGCAAATGTACTGGATTTGATCTTTACTAATATGGGATAGTGCTGCACACCCCCTAGTGTAATTTCTTCGTTGGTAAGGTTAGACCACAGAATGGTACCCTTTGAAGGAAAAATAAAACCTGGAACCCCAGCTAAACATAGAATGTTCAGGAACTACTCTAAGGCTAACTTCCTACTATTAAGTGATAACACGGCAAAATTTCAAGCCCCCATAAAGCCTGAGAACATTGCTGCCTATGCAGAACTGTTCGAATGGCTCCATAGAGGCAGCTGTACCCACCAGGAAGAAGTACAGAACTAATGAAAAAAAGCCACCCTGGTAGAATCATAACATCAATAGGCTATATAACAGAAGGAGGAAAATCATGGCAAAAATTAGGAGGTGTAGCACCCAGCAGGATAAAAGTACTCTCATCAAACTAAACAAATTACTCAATAGTTCAAATAAAGTCTATAAAAGCCAAGCTTGAGGTAGATTTGGCCTCCCAGGCCAAGGACAAGGCATTCTTTAGTTATGTCCTCAACCTCAAAGGCAATAGACAATTGTTGCAGAGCTCATTGTTAATGGAGACAACTATACTGAGCCAGAAGATATAGCAAACCAAGTAGCAGACATATTTAGCTGTAACTGTCCCTCTCCACCCTCCCTCAACCTCAGGAAATACTATCATATATAACTGCTAGAGAACAGGTCCTCAATGGTCTCTCTATTGGGTGGTACAGTGGTGCAGCAATTAGCGTCACTTCACAGCAAGAGGTTCTCCAGTTTGATTCTCGTCTGGGGTGCCTTCTGTGGGGAGTCTGCATGTCCTCCCTGCATTCATGTAGGTTTCCTCCAGGTGCTCCGGTTTCCTCCCACATTCCAAAGACATGCACCTGGAGCATTTTTCCTTGGGCCTCAGCTGAAAATGGGCACTATCCTAGTTAGACTTTCCCAGTAAACAAATGTTAAATAAAAAATTAAATAAGACCAAGAATACTGCATCGATGAGCTATTACAATATTCGAGGATGCCTTCTAAATAGCAAGAAACATGACCTATCATGGTTTCTGGAATTGCTGCATAACTGTAGTGTCCAAACAGATGTCTTTCCTCATGAATGGAGAAGAGCAACAGCCATCCTTCTGCACAAAAGCAGGTCATCTACAGCCCATAAGTCTCATTAGTCTCATATGCAAAGCAATGGAAAGAATTGTCACGAAAATTATAAATAATGGCATAGGAAAACTCTAGACACTCGACCCAACACAATTTGGTTTTGTCAGACAGATCATGTCTACTCAGTCTGGTGGACTTCTTTCAGAAGGTCACCAAAGCAATGGAATTATTAATGCAAATATGAACAAGCAATATTTGATGCCTAGAGACACAGTAGGCGGTAACTGCAGTAAGACCTGGAGGTGTACTTGGCTGTAATAAGTTAAAAAGGATCTTGTGGTTGTTCCTCAGGAAGTGCTGACACAGGCAAATAAGTTGTCATAGCCATGGACTAAAATTAAATGCTATGAAATACATAATAGTATCCTTCAGGAAGGCATCCACCCCTGGGAACTATCATATACACAGCACACTCCTAAGACTTGACTCAGTAGTCAGGGACTAGGGGACACACGTAGACTGTAATCTAGCCTTTGACCATTATGTGTCTACAATGGTGAAGAAATCAATTTATGTTGTGCAACTTATAAACAAAGGTGTGGCATCAAGGTTCAAGGAGGCCATTTTTGCACTGTATTCAGCATTCAGCAGACCTATCATTCAATGCAATGCCCATTTTGGTATGTACCTAACCAGGCACATCCAACAACTGGAGCATCCACAGAGATTCATCACTAAAAATACAGGGTGTAACTAACATGTCCTATGCAGACCACCTCAAAGCCTTATCCCTGTATTTTGCTTCCTACAGGGTGTTAAAGTGAGATCTATGTCTGGCATATAAGGCATTGTCAGTACCCACCCTAATGGACTTTCTGCATATCTGTAAAACAAATAGCACTATAACTATCCATTCTAAAGACTTAAAAAACCTTGACTGTGATAGATAGGATCTGCTGAAGGGATGGGTATGTATCCATGAGACCACCCCTTCTCTAGAATAAGATCCCCATCCATGTGAAGCAGAGTTACTCCATAATCCAATTCAAGTGTAACTTGGACAACTGGATGGGAAACAGGAAATTCATGCCTGGTTTGGCACCTATGTCTGTAATAGACAGAGACAGTCTACAAATGGTTCATCTCCTAAACCCCTGCTCACACTTATCAAAGGTAGCAGAACCTGTCAGAGATTTGGGATGCATGGCTATGCTTAAAAAGGCCCTTGTGGTTGTTAGCCTAGTACACACCTATGAACCTATGTGAGTTGGTCTGGGGTGATTACAGATGGGATGATGAGGGGAGAAGTTAGAAGGCAGTATGTGAGAAGCATGAAACTGAAGGTAGTCAGCCATAATATTAGTTTCTGAGTCGGTGCTGAATATGCCATTTAAGGTGTTTGGAGCAGTACTGGATAGATTTATTTATTTTTATTTACTTATTTAACATTTGTGTGCCAGGATAGTCCGACTGGACAACAAGTGTCCGTTTTCAGGTGAGTCCTGGGGAGAAAAACTCCATACGTTTACAGAGAGAAAAATAATTTACAAAAGAGACATTACAGAGTAGTAGCATACAGACCGTAGACTTTACAGCTGTTAATATACAATAAGAAGATATTCCCCCTTTTGGTTGAAAATACAAGTGTGCAGAATATACAATGAGAGTAGATAAGAACCTGGTAGAGCATTGCAAGATATTTCACAACTGAATAAGAGTATATAAGAGTATAAGAGTTTTCTAAAGTAGCTGAAGTGAGCCTTATAGTTATCTTTGCTGCTGGTGGCTATTCTAAGCTCATAACTGGCTTTGCAGTCAAATACCTATCTCTGCCCTGTCATTATTTTTAACCCAGCTCCTATAGTAAATTGCACTTGCCACATTGTCAGATAGTTCCCTCTCTTCTGTTTAGTTTAGCTATTTCCTCACCAACCATATGACAATGGAGTATCCAGATAAGAGACAGCTTAGGACAGATGGGTACATCTTCTTATGAGGGCATAACTACAGTTGAGCATCATCCTTTAATTAAGAGGCTGCGAAATAAGTTAGCCAGATAATCAGGAAAGTACTGTTGAGTGAGGGTGTTTGTTTTTGTAAAAAGGGAAAATGTAAAAGAATAAACAGTAGGCAGGTAGGTCACTTTATCTAGGATAAACTGATACCAGTCCAGTCTATTTCCTTCAGCAACTCATGTTCTTAAGCTGACCCACTGCTGAGCAAGTGGCCAGAGGACAGGAGATGCAGGTTCAGAAAGAAGGTTAAAGGACTGATCTTTACTTATAGCTGTACATAACAGCAGATTTGCAGTCCATCCAATACTCATGTGGACACAATAAGAGATTAGAACTGTGTATGGATGCTCCTTATTTATTTATTTTTTTTTTGTGTACAGAGATTTTTAACTTGTACATAGTTAATGCAGTGTCTATGTCTTAAATTATAATTCAGATAAGGTGTTAAAAAATAAATAAAAACAAATAATATACCACTGTATCACAGAATAGAGACATTGCTGTGAGAGCTGGTTGGTACTATCGAGCTCTTTCACATGAGGAAGGCCAGGTTTATCATTACGGAAAGATTGACTGTAGTCTGTTCATTGCTTAAACTCAATATCAAGGGTGCTACTATATGAGTTTTTAACTAAGAAAACTTTAATTGAGAACCTAGTATAACACCTTTCTTCTTCTCATTCTTCTTTTTTTCTTTTCTTTTTGAATTTCACAATGTCACAACTGGCGAAGCCCAAATACCGTAGTTTTGCATAATCCCTGTCAGATGATTAGAGTAAGAATTAAATTAAACCTTAGTCCTTGAAGGGCAGTAGGCTACACACTGCTATGATACACATTTCTGCAACATTTCATTCATTCATTCATTCATTCATTCATTCATTCATTCATTCATTCATCAATATTGTTTATCCAGTTCACAGTCAAGGGGGAGATAGAGCCTATCCTAGTAACTGGTGGGTGCAAAGCACAGAAAGTAATCCTAGATCACAAAGTAGTGTACTGCAAGACATGGACAAATGCACACACACACACACACACACACACACACACACACACACACACACACACACACACACACACACACACACACACACACACACACACACACACACACACACACACGTACACACCTAAGAATGATTTGAAAGATCATCTTTTGGATTTGGGAAAAAATCAGTGCTCACAGCAAAAATCCATGCAGTCATAATGCAGGTATGCAGTTCCACAAGGAACACACCTTGGCCATGGAATGGACTGAAGATCCAAGCACTGTGGGGCAGCAACATAAGCCAGTGTGCCCATATGCACCAGTCATATTTCTGCAACCTGTACTCTGAAAATTATCAGGATGGTAAAAGGGATAGCTCAGAACTAGTTATACATAGAATTAGGGATTTCTTAGCTTAATTTATTACTTTTCCCAATAACTAAATAAATAAATAAATAGCCATTGTGTGTATGTAACTGAGGTTTAACTAAGGGACTGAGAGTGAGAGAAGCAGGCAACAAAGAAGTACAGGATTCAATTAAAAGTAATGAGCAGTAAAACAGCTCCATGGCAGAGGCAGAGTTGAGGTTGTTTGACCGATGTCAGTCTGCCCATCCTGATGTAGTAGAAGGTAGTTATAGCTGCTGCATGGACACTACCTAGCAGAGTCTAAATAAGAGATGCATCCAGAAGGGCCAATTAGCAAAAAAAAAATTAGACCTGCCAAATAGTACATAACGCTATGACTGAGTTTGGTGTGTGGTGATACTTCTTAAGTAATCTAAGGCCATGGTCACAAAACCTCAAGAGTAATGTAAAATCATGATATTCCACATAGTGGACCTTGGGCTTTCTCCAATGAGGCATGACCTAGAGGGCACAATGTATAAGTGGGGTTGGGTGCAGGGAAGTACTGTCCTGCTTGTGTGTGTGTGTGTGTGTGTGTGTGTGTGTGTGTGTGTGTGTGTGTGTGTTACACTAAGGTAAATGATTGCTGTTTTTCCTATAGTTTCTATGAGAGGGTGTACTAGCAGACTTTCTTGTAAGACTTCTACCCAAGCGTACCTTTCAATATGAAGTATGAAACTCAAATATATGTTCTTATTTAGTGAATCCTCAGTGATTTGCCAGTAAACCACACATTTTATGAGGAACAGACCAAATATATGCGGCAAAAATTAGGACATTCTGTGAAAATGTGGACAGTTGAGAGGTATGTACCCAAAAAATAGTTTTATGAATACAGTTCTCATTCTTAGTATACTTCTCAACTGCTCAGAATTTCACAGAATGTCCATATTTTTTGCATCATATGTACCTCATACAATGTGTGCTTTCTGGCAAATCACTGAGGATTGATGTCACTAGATAGTGATAGTTATTCAAGTTTCATACTTTTCATTGAATGCTAATGCAAAAACTTTCTAAGTTTAGAAGAGCAATGTTTAAAATCTATCTCCAACTTTAAGCATTTGTCTCCTATTATTTTTTGGCTTTGTCCAGAATGCTTGCATAAACAGGTTGAGATTTATGGTTGTTACACAAATTCCAGCCAGGACAATAAATCTCAGATGGTATTAGGGGCTGTGCTTCCCAAAGAAATATTAGTGCCAGAAGATTGAAGTGTAATGATCATGGAAGTAACAGAGGATAAGTCTTAAGTGATAATTTAATGAACATATTTAACAAAAGAAAGATACCTGCTCACACTACTCTAAAGAAATGTTTGATGTGTGATTCTGTAAATAAGGCTAACATCACAGACTTGTGTATCAACTTTAACAGCTATGCCAGCTAGTTTGCTGTTGAAGAAATTATCCAAAGGTATATGCATGTTTCTTTGGTGTTTATCACTGTTTTCTTAACTTTTTAAAATTATTATTCTGCTTCCGTGTGCTTCTACCTAGAGACACCATTTATTTTTGCTGTCCATAACCATAAGAGCAATTATCAATTCATCACTGTCTCCTTTCACTTTCTTCTGGAAACTGTCATGGGCAAAGCCTGATTTAGAGGAGTTTGTTTCATCAAAAATAAATCTGACTTGGTGTTTACTTTCATTTTTATACCTGGAGATCTTGGCATAGGTGTTTATGTTCCAGTTAGTGATCTGTGGTTTTGTATGATAAAGGCTCTGATGGAAACCTATCAGCAAATGAGGACATCCATTATTCCCTTTTCTTTTTGTTGTCTGTCCTCAGTATCTAGTTATATGGTTATGGCATGTATACCTTCCAACATAACTGACTCCAGACATTTTGTGTTTTTTCGTGATTCAGAAGTCCAAGCCTAGATACTCTCTGTTCGTCCCCACATGCAAGTAATCATGCATCAGACAGTGTCTTAAATGCAGACTGTAAAACTTTATCTACTCCTGGCTGTGTCCTATCAGACTCAATAGATCAGCAATATCCACCTACCTATAACCGCCTGGGTATTCACCTCACCTGGAGTATCTAAGTGCCCTTGGAATAAAGCCTAAGATTCTGTTCAAACCTACCATACTCACTTTATCTACTCCTGGCTGTGTCCTATCAGACTCCATAGATCAGCAATATCCACCTACCTATAACCGCCTGGGTATTCACCTCACCTGGAGTATCTAAGTGCCCTTGGAATAAAGCCTAAGATTCTGTTCAAACCTACCATACTCACTTTATCTACTCCTGGCTGTGTCCTATCAGACTCAATAGATCAGCAATATCCACCTACCTATAACCGCCTGGGTATTCACCTCACCTGGAGTATCTAAGTGTCCTTGGAATAAAACCTAAGATTCTGTTCAAACCTACCATACTCACTTTATCTACTCCTGGCTGTGTCCTATCAGACTCAATAGATCAGCAATATCCACCTACCTATAAACGCCTGGGTATTCACCTCACATGGAGTATCTAAGTGCCCTTGGAATAAAGCATAAGATTCTGTTCAAACCTACCATACTCACTTTATCTACTCCTGGCTGTGTCCTAGCAGACTCAATAGATCAGCAATATCCACCTACCTATAACCGCCTGGGTATTCACCTCACCTGGAGTATCTAAGTGCCCTTGGAATAAAGCCTAAGATTGTATGTCACTAAGTAAACTGTATTTTTCATTCCTAACCTTTATGTATATACTTGTCCACTACACATCCTAGGTGTAGCAGTTTACCTGCCAAATCTGCCAGCAGCCATACCCCTCCCTGTCTACTACAGTTGCTCTCCCCGCCTGTCTCAAAGACATTGTACCACCTCTATTCTCCAACCACGCTAATCCTCTTTCCTTCTCCATTTTGTTTTCTTTTATTGGTATCCACTACTATATTATCCTTGCTTGGTACTTTCAGACTTCAACCACTAGATGGCAGTCTTTACCCTCCTCTAATTCTCCTTTCTGCCACCCTCCCCACCTCATACTCTACACCTACGTGCTTGTTGCACTTGTCTCCTTTCTTTTTTTCCCATCCCTAGTCCTTTTTAACCTTACACCCTACTCTCCACAGTCCTTATAAACCCTCTATCAAACCCTCCTCTCCACCTGCTCTACTCCTAGCTTAACCATTACCCACTCTGGCCTCCCTTCTCTCTATTTTATAATTCCCCCTTCCTCACGCACACATTTGCCTTCTACTTACTAATTTTTGTTTTTACCTTCTACCTTACTGATTGTTTTTTCTCACTGCCTTTTCCTTTCTTTGTTGTGTTCACTCCGTCAGCCTTCGGGCTCACTCTGCTCCCCTACCCTACCCCCAATTCCCACCCACCCCAGTAGCCCTACACTTATACCTCAGAGACTCCTCCCCCTATCTTTCTCAACCTACCACTAACCTAATCATCACTAAGGCACTCCCAACTCAATCTGTCCTAATTAGCCTTAATTTACTTCTCACATACCACCACTCCCATACCTACCCTATCCATCCTCTAAACTAACTTTTGACAGGATCTGCTTCCTACACATCCTCTTCTAATTAGTCTTACTGACAACTTTAATCCAGCCCTATCTTGTCTCACAGACACTTTCATTTCTTCCAGCTCTCCTCACTTTCAAAATAATCACAACTTACACTTTACACACTACCATGGCCCCAACACACAACACTATTTTTGTCCCCACACTACTCTTAATTACAGTTATAGCCTCTCTAACTATACCTTATTAACTCACCTTCTTTGAAAATCTTACTCTATGCAAACAAAACCATCATTTCCAACAAACTTCTTCATTTTCTCTCATCTATACCGCTAACCATAGTAACATAACCAGTACCTCAAATTATATTCTACCAAAATATCACAGAACAAGCCACATAACTTACTTAACTATTAAAAAGAACTTCAATAACTTCCACAAAATCTTTAAATACCTATATTTTACCCAACACCACCTCCTCCTTCATGGTGATATTCATCCTAACCCTGGCCCCAATAATGACAAGAGTAACAACCTTAACAACTTAACTTTACCCAACACTCCTTTCATAGCTAAAGAACTTAATTCCTTCCTTATAACACATCTAAATATTAGAAGTATCAACAATAAAATTTGCCACCTACATGCACTACTTGATCTACACTCTTTTGATATTCTATGTCCAACTGAAACCTGGCTTAAACCATCTACTTTAAACCATGAAATTATCCCCCCAGGATATAATATCCTTAGATGTGACCGAATAAACAAAAAAGGTGGAGGTATAGCCATACTTTACAAATCTCATCTCCAACTTTCCCCCTGTAATGTGCTTCCATCATTAGATGCTAAAACTGAAGCACTGTCAATCAAACTCCAAATCAACAACTCCAAATCTATCTACCTAATTTGTATGTATCTACCTCCTGGTAATAATACTAATACTCTTGAAAACATACTTAGTTATCTATCTAACCAACTACCCCAAGAGACCATTGTACTGGGCGACTTCAACATTGACTGGTTCACCTACAATACCCAGAAGCCTACTAACCACATAAATCTCTTTGGGTTCACCCAATTAATAACCACTCCCACTAGAATCCACAGACCTAGCATGAAAGAAACTACTCTTGACTGGATTCTCATCAAAAACCACCCTAATATCTATACTCCAGGTACCCTCCCCGATAATATCAGTGACCATATGCTTACATATATTACTAGAAAAAAACTTCATGTTTCAGCAACCGATAATATCAAAACCTTCCGCTGCAAAAAATACTTCAATCCTGATAGCTTCCAAAATGAATTGCTAGCATGTAACTGGTCACCTCTTACCCATCTTGAACTTGATGAAGCTGTGACCTACTTTAACACTTATTTTCTTCAAATTCTTGATTACCATGCACCTTATCGCAGTACCAGAATGAAAACAAAAACTGCTCCATGGCTCACTAAACAAACAAAGCAAAAAATGCTCCTCAGAAATAAAATCTGGGCCAAATGGAGAGCCACCAAATGTCCATCTCATCACCTCCTCTTTAAACAGCTAAGAAATGCTACCAAAAAAGGCACCCTTAGAGACAAAAAAGACTACTACCTACACCTCCAACAATCCACTGAACATACCCCACAAAAATTTTGGTCAGGGATAAACAAACTTCTTCAGCCAGGACACCCTACTACTCCTATCCCATCAGGTTTCAGCCATAATAATTCCAATCAAATCCCTGATGCCTTTGACAACTACTTTACTGAAGCCATACAAACCCTAGCCAATTTTTTACCTCCCTCTTCTACTCCCCTACCAAATACTCTCAACTCTTCTACTCCTACCTTTCACCTGCAACCTGTAAGTAAATCTCTTATCTACAAACTACTTAGAAAACTAAAACCATGTACACCATCTACTGATCATCTCCCATCAGAATACCTTCAGATTGCTGCAAAGGCCTTATGTCACCCCATATCTATCCTCATTAATAGAACTATTTCTGAAGCTAAAATTCCAACCATCTGGAAAGTTGCCCATATCATCCCTTTTCATAAAGGTGGGTCTTCCACTGAACTAACTTTCAACCTATTGCCTTACTCTCTCCATTATCTAAGATAATGGAAAAATGTATTCACAAACAACTACTTAACCACCTACTACAAAACAACCTACTAGCAAACTGCCAGCATGGCTTTAGACCATTCCACAGCACTACAACTGCACTACTCTCCTTCACTGACTCTATAAATAAAAATCGGAACAACTCCTCCTTCTCTGCTGCAGTACTTATTGACTTGTCAAAAGCCTTTGACATGGTCAACCATAACTTACTTCTAGACAAACTAAATTCCTATTCTCTTAACCCACAAGCATTACAATGGTTTAGGGCTTACCTTCAAAATAGACAACAAGCAGTACTTTGGGAAAACAATCTGTCATCATTACTTCCTGTAAATATTGGAGTCCCACAAGGCTCTATTTTAGGTCCCCTTCTCTTTTCCTTATTCATCAATGACCTTCACTTGAACACACCCCAAGCCACCTGCATCCAATATGCAGATGACTCAACCTTAATCTGTACTTCTAAGAATCTAGCCTCCCTCCAGTCAATTACCCAAAATGTATTCCAAACTGTTGAAAACTGGTTTATGCAACACTGCCTCCTCCTTAATCCCCAAAAAACAAAACTACTCCTTTTTACGCCAACTCATAAATCACCAAATCCATTCTTTACCATTACCTCTAATAATGCCACCAACATAACCCCAGATACTACCACCCAGCTATTAGGAGTTACAATTGACAATCACCTTAACTATGATGACCATATTAACTCCACCATAAAGTCTGTTAACAAAAAACGTGGTTCTCTCTATAGAATTAAACCATTCCTTACCCCCTTAGCCAGGAAGACTATTGCCCAGACCCACCTCATCTCTACCCTCTTTTATGCCTCTGCCATATATACTAACTTATCTAAAAACAACCTCTCAAAACTTTCTACATGTTATAATAGCATTGCTAGATTTATCACATGCTCTCCCTTTAAAACTCACCACTGCCGTAACCTTAGACAACTTGGATGGCTAGAAATACAGAACCTTATACTCAGTAAACTACTTATTACCCATAAAATCCTGCACTATCCCAATAATACCCCTATCCTCATAGATCTTATTTCACCATACAAAAATCTGTCTACACTACGTTCTGCCAATAAACATCTGGTATCCTTAGTTAAATCTAACAACAAAGCAGGTGACTCTCTTTTCTCTAATACTATAGGAAAAAACTGGAATCTGCTCCCTTCCGAACTATCTACCCTAGCTTCTACTACTCTATTCAAAAAACATATCAAAGAACATCTTAAAGCCCAGCGGCTCTGTCCTTGTTCTAACCCAGACTGAAATTCCATGCCCCTCCTGCTCAAATCCCATCCCCACACACTAACCTAAGCATACAACCCAACTCTTTTTCTCTTTATACCTGCTCTGTTTTTGTGATCTAATAATTGTTCTTTACTTTTCCCCTAGCAAACCTTTGTATATTGTCTATAATCCATAATTTGTATTATATTTATTCATATAAACAATGCTATCTCTGTACTGTAATTTTAATATACATGTCCTTTTTATAAATTGTTAACGTTTTAACTGTTTATGCTGGAGCTTTTCTCCCTGGGCCTCTACTGAAAATGGACATATATCCAGTTAGACTAGCCCGGTCAACAAATGTAAAATAAAAAAAGAAATAAATAAATAAAACAAATTGCTCAGTCCTAGACTATTTAGAGTAACTCTGAAATGGTTTATGTCAGTTCCCAAGGGTAAGACCACTAATGGTGCCAACATCATGACTCTGCACCAGTGGGTCTGTTTTTCTGTAATCTTTTGCAGGATTTCTGTCCTGGATGAAATTACCTATCATATATTCATAGACAATTTAAATCAGTTTCTTTACATAATTTTGGTCTGTCACATTCCTTTGATATTTACATCCACTCTGTGGTTTCCAAGTAGTTTTACTATCATGTTACTTCCTTAGAAATATATACTGTCTCAGCTGGTATTTGCCTGGTCCAGCAGATAGTATTCCTTAATTTGCCATTGGCTTTTGCTGCTTGAAATTTTGTTGGCCAAGACCCATTTTTCCATTTCATTGGATTTCACCTGGAAGCAAGATTGGACTTAATGCATCTCTCCCAGTAAACAATTGCTGGGATTCAATAAAGTCTGTGTAGGCTTCACGCGAAGCCTACATGGAGTTTACATGTGTGTGTGTGGTGATGAGCAGTGAGCAGCAGTGCTGATTGCATATTCATGCTACACACCATGTTTAAACATAAATGAGCAAGGTTTTATAGCTGGCAACAGTGTTGCAGGCCAGGAAACCATGTAAGCAAACATGACTACCAATCCTGTTTAAATCAGAGCATTGACAGTCCATGGTTTTGCATGGAATGCCACAATGATCACCAGGGCTTAACAGCTAGCTCTTAATCTCTTAGTGCAAGACATATTGACAATGGCCAACATAATTGGGGGCA
Source organism: Protopterus annectens (assembly GCF_019279795.1). Taxonomy (NCBI): domain Eukaryota; kingdom Metazoa; phylum Chordata; order Ceratodontiformes; family Protopteridae; genus Protopterus; species Protopterus annectens. The sequence continues at coordinate 410,060,913 of NC_056741.1, forward strand.
ATGACCCAGAAATAGGGACATATTTGATATATTTATTCTTTAGAAATATGCTAGAATAACCAGTTTTTTGTATCAAGATACATGTTCTGAAGGATTTGAAGTCTGAAACTCAAATGTATGTAAGACAGAGTCACATCAGTCCTGAGATCATCCCATTGATATAGCAGAAAATCACAAATTTGATAAGGAACACACTAAAAGATGTAAAGGCAAAAATCTGGATATTCTGTGAAAATCTTGACAGTTGAGAGTTATCATTGTTAAGAATGTGGTCCAAAGACAGTACAGGGCAGCATACCTACAGTGCAGATTATTGTGAAATCCCATTCCTGGCACTCTGTACTGAAGTTGTGTAAATGATCTGTAAGGGTACATGGAATACCATGTAAAATAAACACTCACAGGAAGTGTGTCTATTGAATAGGGACATACAGATGAATTGTAGGAATGAGCATAGGGAAAGAGGACAGGTGAAACAACCTAATGTACAGCAGATGAGGGCATATCAATGGAAGAAGGTTGTAGCAGCAACACCAATCATATATCAATATCGTACAGTAGGGAGTGCATAGTGAAAATGTGTATCATGTGATTGTCACACAAGGTGGCATAGCAATGGGGAGGATGTCTGTGTGAGATAAGCATTCTTACATGAACAATGCAGAGGACATATATCAGGGATGTTACATACAATTGGGTTTAGGGTGCATTTTATGAAGCTATGCAAACTGATTTGCCTGAATATGAGTGTAATCTCAGCAGAGGTCTCCAGTAAGTGGGACACAGGTAAAGGCTCATGGGCAACATTAGAAGATACAAGCACAGTCATGGACAATATCAGAATAATGCCATCAGTAATCACATGTCTCTGACATAACATATGTGATTTAGAGTGATCAGAGAGGGTTTTGCACAAACACACTTGTACAACTATTATGACATGTCTCCACTCTATGAAGGTAATCATGCACAACTTCCTGACAGCATAACATCTGCTGGAGGTGTTAGGAGGGATATGTGACATTTTAATCAATACAGGCTAGTTGACTGGTGTGCATGGCACAATCCACATTGTCACAAATGTTACCCATACCACTAATGTTGTCTAACAGCTATGAATGTACTGTGTTCATCACTGGAACAGGTATCACACATGCATTTGGTGCAACACCTTGATGGGGTTACTGCACCATCAGACAGTAATGTTTATGCCACAAAAAGAATACCTAGGTATGGCCAATAAGATGTGTGACAGCTCACTGTGGCAAAGGTGGTACACTTCAGTTATACGTCACCGGAAGATGTGTTTTGAGCTACATGAAGAAGGGTGCATTGCACTCAGTTATTGGTGTGATGAAGGCTGTGAACTATGGCGGTATTAGGGCTTGTGATGTGGATGCCCTTCACATACTCAGTGTCACATACAAGGGAGTAATCAGCACTGTGGCCACATGCTAGTGGATGTTCCATATACCATCTACCCCAGGACACACACCTGTTGGTCTGATTATAGGGTGTGATGTCTACATTATACTTGGGTTGTGTGCTTGTTTTCCTGACGTAACAAATCCCTCCATCTTTTTGTGTCATTGCAGGTGTTGTCATGGCTGTGGCAGCAATCTTTGTGGTGTGTTGATACTGTCTGTATTATATTAATATCACAGTTGGAGTCAATGACTGCCCACAATATGTAGTCCTTCAGACAGCTGTTTGGACACAGAATGTGTATAGCATTTGTGATTTGTGTGACTTTAATGGGCAGGAAAGGGCCTAGCAGACAGCCCTGATGTACAGACCTGATCACTGGACCTGAGATATACTTCACTTCACACGTTTCAACATATTTCCATGCCATGTATGTGATACAGTGGTTTCCCCACTTGGTGATATAGGTGTTTATGGCCACATCTGACAGTGCTGAGTGAATACCTCAGCGTGGATTTGTGTCAAATGCCTTGGACTTGTCAAGTTCTAAAGGATGATAGTGTTGTCATCATGCATGCCCTTGATGACCTCTTTGAAGACATCTAATAGATGTAACAGACATGATGTAACATTAACAACTCACACAGGTCTGTTGCACACAGCTGGGATATTACTAGTGTCCATTTAGTAAAAGGTCCATGATGACATGTTGGTCTTCCTGACAAATGAGGAAAGTCAGGATGTGTCTATACATGCATGCATTGGACACTGCCCCCCAACTCACATGGATGCATGTTGATGTACACTCTTCTACAGGAACATAGTATGTGTGGAGGGTCTGCTGAAGTGTGTATTCAACCATGTCAGGAAGATGTATGTGCCAAATCATGCAATAGGTTATCTATGATGTTGTCACAGCCCATTGATTCTGTGTGATTGGCCTGGATGAAGGTAAGACAGTGCATACTGGCTATCCTTATCTGGCCTAGGGTTTGGACACAGTCTCCCTTGCAGGTATCATTAAGAGACTAACCCAGCTGGGGATTAACCCTTACTTCACTAGATGGGTAACTAATTGGATCACTGGTAGAACACATACTGTGAAAGTTGGTGAATCAACCTGTACCAGTAGAGCTGTCACCACTGGCATACCCCAGGGATCTGTGCTTGGCTCTTTACTTGACAGTTCAGGCTAAAGTATATGGACTTTGGCTTACCACTTTTGCTGATTCTTGCATACTGGGTGCAGTCATTGAGTCTACCTATGATGATAACGTACTATGGGAGGGGCTAACACAGACAAATGATTGTTGACAAAGCCACATGGTCTACAAATAAATGCAAAATTGTGTCTTTATTTTGTCCTTCTACAAAGTGGAATTCCCTGCTAATTACAGCATTGACAACAGTCCTGCTATGCAGAAGAAAAGTGATGCAAGCACTGGAACCACACATATATAGCAATCTGAACTTCGACCACCGAGTGTCCACATTGTTACTGAAAGCCTATGTTGTGCACATCATAAGTCACACCTTCGTATTCAGATCTGAAGATTATATTATAGCACTGCACTCAAACTTCATCAGAACACTAATAGAGTATAATGGTCTCTTATGTGTGTACCTCGCCAGACACATGCAGCAGCTGGAAAGACCACAGGTCTTTCTCAGCAAGAAAACACTGGGCCTAAAAACCATGTCATGATGTATGTGGATAGACTGAAAGCCATGTCACTGTAACCTGGACCGTATAGGATGAGGTGACTTCTTCTTGGCCTCCAGGCCAGTGTCTGACCCTGCCCTTGTGGGAATAGTGCACATTCACAAATCAGATATAGCTGATGACATCAGCAGTGTCTGGTGTGGGGAATATGGTAATAACAGTGTTCCACATGTTGGTGTAAAAGGCTCTCTGTAATGTCAAGCAAGAGCACAAACACCCCCCAGCTGACTGCAGTGAGAAATGAACCCCTTCCTATCTAAGTACACAGACTACAGAACTCTGTATTTAAGGCAAGCATCACAGCTCAAGTTTGACTTGGAGTGTCTCAGACAACAATTTATAGCTGATGACATCAGCAGTGTCTGGTGAGGAGAATATGGTAATGACATTGTTCCACATGCTGGTGTAAAAAGGCTGTCTGTAATGTCAAACAAGAGCACAAACACCCCCCAGTTGACTGCAGTGAGAATAGATTGCTACCTATCTATGTACACAGAATACAGAACTCAGTACTTTACACAAACGCCACAGTACAAGTCTGACTTTTACAAGACTGCAGGTCAGCTTATAATGGATGACATCAGCAGAGCATATTGGAGAGAAGATGTTGGAGGGCATGCATGAAATGAATGTGTAGGCATTTGCAAGTATCGAAACACTGTCAATTCATGGGATTGGAGAAGTAACTGTAGGATGCACACTTCTGATCTTTGGGCTGGACAGACAGACACACACACACACACACACACACACACACACACACACACACACACACACACACACACACACACACACACACACACACACACACACACACACACAGTTAACTGCAGTGAGAACAGAACCCCTAACTATCTAAATACACAGACTATCAAACTCACTACTTTATGCAAGCACCACCGCACAAGTATGACTGTTACAAAGACTGCAGGTCAACTTACAGTGGATGACATCAGCAGGGCATGTTGTAGAGAAGATGTTGGGAGGCCTGCATAGGTTCATAGCTTCATAGGTTCATAGGTGTTTACTAGCCTAATGGCCCTAGGGCATTTACAAGCCTAGCCATGTCAAAACACAAGCACCCTTATTGAGCGTAGTTAGGTGGCTGTTGTTAGTACAGCAATCTTGTGATCAGCACTGATTGGCCTCATCAGTGAGGGACATAGGTGCCATCCCAAGGGTGACTTTACAATCAGCCATCCAGTTGTTAAGGTTGCGCTTGAATAGGGTCATTGAGGAGCACTGCTTCACATGCAGTGGGAGCCTATTACAGAGGAGTGGCAATTGTTGGGACATCTATCTGTCTCCCCATCATGTTCTGTTTATGTCATAGGCTAGGTTGCAATCCCTGGAGCAGGTTATTCTTGTCCTATTTGGTTTGCAGATGTCCAGCATTTCCAGTAAGGTAGGGTCTGAGACTGCTCTGTAGGCCAGGCATAGGTCACTTCTCAGCAGTATGCATGATGCTGAGTACAGTGACAGGTCTTTCACTCTTTCCATATTTGTCATATTTTGGAGGCCCTGGATTCTCCCAGTCACAAACCTATGTGGTTTCTCCCAGTTGCTGCAGGTGTCTGGTGATGTACAGCCAGAAGGGACCACTGTACTCAATTAGTGGTTTGATAAGGGTAGAGTACAGTAGAGCTATGACCTCCCTGGTCTTTGATGTGATGGCCTTATTTTTGAGATGTGCAATGTAGAATGCATTTTTAACCATTATGGACATATAGTGATTGAAGTGTAGATTGCTATCAACATGTGTTCCCAAGTCTCATAACACTGTGTTTGAGCTTAGGGGGGTGTTATGTATATCATAATTAGCAGGGGTACTTCATTGCCAAAGGGGACAAAAAGGCACTTTTTGCTTTAAGGTTCAGTCTGTGAGTTTGGCACCAATCATTTGTCTGTGTCAGCCCCTTCTGTAATATGTTAACTTAGTTGGGGAATTCTATATGACTGCATCCATTTGACAGTCATCTGCAAACTTGTTAAGCCACAAGCCATATACCTTTGCCTGGACTTCAGAGAAACAGTTTCCAAACAGTTGAGGGCCCAGCAAAGATCCTTGTGGTGTTCCACTGGTAGGTGGTCTAGCCGTGGAGGTGCAGTCCCCAACTTTGACAGTGTGCATTCTGTGAGTGAGTCATTTGGTTATCCATCTAGTAATATATGGGGTAATCCCCAGATGGGAGAGTTCCACTACGATACCTGAATAGTGGGATAGTGTCAAAGGCCTTGGATAAATCAGCATAGTGGTATGTCCTTTTATCCCTCATACAGGTCTTTGGGGTCATTATCAAAGAAGTCCACTAGGTTTAATAAGCAATATCTACCCTTGACAAAACCAAAATGGGTCAGTTCAAGTGTGTTGAATTCACCTATGTCCCTGTGGATAAGGTACATGTGGATCCCTTTTCTAGACTTGCAGATAAGGATTTTTAGGCTTATGGGTCAATAGTTCTAGTTCTGTATGTTAGCAGATTGATGTGCATTGCATATCACACAATATTCAATATTAAGTTCTGTAGTGTAGGTGATATATGTATGAAAAAAATACTAAGACCCCAGAGTTGTAGTGCTTGGGGGAGGCAACACATGGCTGTATTGTAAATACGTGACATATTGTTAGATAGAGCCTTCAGTTTGTTATGTTGCTACATGTAATTTCATGTCATAGACAGGAAATGGGCAGTAAACAGCAGTAATACATAATGATATTTACTTTCCCATATCGAGATGAGCAACTGCTTTGTGCGACAGTTGGCAAAGTGTTTGCGCATGCAAGATACAAATTTCCATTACTTTCCCTGCTTGCGCATAATTAAGCAGTGCATAAAAGAGAGCCATATTGCTAAAGTCTGATAATTATTATTCAATCTATGAAATGCACCTACTGCCTAACTGACTCTGTGGGATCAGGTGTAAATGCATTGACACATTTCTTTTTGCTCCCAGATGATACTGGGTTTAAATCCAGATGTATGTAGAACTTTTAAATACTTGTACATAATTAGTGATAAAGCAATGACATTATTACTTTATAGTACATGTGTTACTGTATGTTGGTATAGCACAGCAGGGTTAAGCAGCATTGCATGGAAATAACCGCAGGATTATACCACCACTGAACATCACTTGGCATTGCTGTGTGATGTAAACCTTTGTGAAAATATGGAGGCCAAAAAGTGAAGGGATCCATTGTTTTTGCTGCTACTTATGTTTGTTGTGTGTGATTCTATTTTTTGACCAGATTATAGGTGTTAAAATGGGGTAGATAGGAAAGTGGTGAAATGGGGAGCAAGCAGAGGAAGAGCAAAGAGAAAGCAATACAGGAATGCACAGGAGGGAGGTAGGAAAGAACCATAGCTATCCATTTCTTTAACAGTAAAAACTGATCATATGTGCAGAATATTAGCTGAATTTGGACCGTTACCTTCAGAGAGAGGGGTGAAAACAATGTAATCATGTTGTACAGCAAATTGGACTGAATCAAGTATGTCAAGAAGACACGGAAAACACGTGTGAAATAGAGAGCTATGTATGGGATGATTTTGTTTGTGGGACAGGTGCCCATTTTGTTTTTAATTCAGTAAGAGAGGACTGCTGGGTTAGGGATTTTGGTATGTCTGGGTCAGGTAAGTTGGGTAGGTGAGGAAGCAAATGCAAACAAACAAAACAAGAGACAGGGATAGTGATGGCCACAAAAGGTTGGCAGACACCATGATTGGGGCGAGGGAGTGGACAACACAGGCTTATGGACATTAAGCTTAGAGACAGTGAGAATCAAGTCCTCACCCACTGGACTGTCATCACTGCCCCCTTACTCCACTGGCAGCTAGAGTGCTTGATGTCTTCTTCTCCTGTGGACCATGAGGGAGAGCAGCCTCTCCAGCCAGTGTAGATGTATAGAAATGGTGTGGTACATGACACTATGCACCACCCTGGCATCTTCCTGTGGGTGATGAAATCACCAACTCTGTCACTGTTCCCAGAAGGTGCCACTACACCAGCTTCCAGGGCAATACTACCTGAGGGTGCAGGTAATGCAGGGCAGCAGAGGCAGTGCTGCCAGGTTGGCTCCCAGATATGCTGGGCATTGGTGCTGGAGTCAATGGCGTGGGGGCAGGCTGATCCAGTGGGGCTGGCCTACCTCACTGTACTGTGTAGCATTTAGTGATGTGGTACACATGGATGACATGGAAACATTTTGATGACACACAATAGAAAATAAAAAAGAGAGATAAGGCTTGAGGTGAGAGAAAAAAAGAGATCAAATTAGTACCATCATATGCAACATACAATGCATTAAAGTACCTTCGAACCAAGAAGACAAACTAAACCAAACACCGCACTATTAAATGTTAAATTGATAGTGAATATGTCCAGAGTTTTAGATGTAGGATTCCAGAGTTAGATATAGTTACAGTGATGTTGACTCGTTTAAATGATTTGTTTTAGTTACTCCATTTGATTTATTTACCAATAAGGCATGGTTTTATGAAATGAGCCCTTGACTTATAAGTTTAGGTACATTATAACTGTTACCGACTCATGTTATTTGTTTTATTTCCTTCTCATATATGCCTTTAGATTTTTAAGGCTTTGTGTCAGTTAGTTTTCATCAAGTGAATTTGCCTTTATTATTTTTTATTTTGTTGTTGTTGTTGTTGCTTTCACAACAATCTATTATGGTGCATCCAATGTCATGTTTAATTTATTTTACTTGTTTATGCGTACTTTTATAATCAAATATAAATAATTATTGTTACTTTTATTCTGGGTTGCTATTAATAATGGCGCCTTAAATACTTTTAATAACGGTATCTTTAAATGTTCATCAGAGGGAAGGGGGCATGTTTTATAAGTTTCATAAGTTTTTCAAGTATTTAAAGATTTGAAGCAATGGCGCGAATGTATGTATTTATCTGAAGAAGTTGGGGCAAGGCGCCAACGAAAAGCTTTGGTTTACAATAAAATCAGTTCATTCATTCAGTGTTCGTTCTTTTGAGGTGGAAATATCTAAACTGGATTGAGTTGATATCCTGGTGCACCCGATACAATGCATTAACACAATTATACGACTATTTTATCTGAAGTATTACATTTAAGTATACATCCTAACAGATACACACTATACTACAGATTGCTGAAAGCAATCCTTGAAATGTTGCTATATTACAAATATGTGTGTTCCAATTATACAGATTAGAGTTCACAACAGGGCATTTGTGGCATTGGTATAGAGGATTTAATTTAATGTAAATATTACTGAAGAAATAACAGTATCATATAGTTGGGAATCATGGTATTTGACAAAAGAATAATATCACGAAAACCACTCCAGTGAAAAAAAAAACAGTCCAGGCCACCAGTAATAAAATGTAGAAGCTTTAATCCACAATAAAATCCACAATAATGAGCGCTTTCGTCTCCTTACAAGACTTCATTAGATAAAATTCACTTGTGCTGCCCTTATTATTTATAACAATCCTAATAATTACCAATAAAGTCTAAATGAAATCTTTAAAGATCCAGGGTCCGTTTTCTTCCTATGTGATTGTAACCTGTATTGTAACAATCACATAGGAAGAAAACGGACCCTGGGTCTTTAAAGATTTCATTTAGACTTTATTGGTAATTATTAGGATTGTTATAAATAATAAGGGCAGCACAAGTGAATTTTATCTGATGAAGTCTTGTAAGGAGACGAAAGCGCTCATTATTGTGAATTTTATTGTGGATTAAAGCTTCTACGTTTTATTACTGGTGGCCTGGACTGGTTTTTATTAATCATGGTATTTGAACCCACAACCTCTGACTACAGTCTAATATTGGACTCTTACAAATGGTTTGTGCTTCAAACTAATGTATGCATACTTGCTTTTACAGTTGGGATATGCATGCTTAATTTGATGCAACTGTAATAAAAGACAAAAATCTTTAACTTCTAAAGCTACAATAACACTTCTCTTCTGCTGCATATATACCATTTGCTTTCCTCAGTCTCTCCAATCAAGCAAGATGAGCCTGTTGATTGAACTCATGTTTGTTGGGAGCTGGGGAAAGAACAGAAAAGATCATAAGAGCATTATGCATACCAGTCTTGCCAATATTTAGCTTTCTAATTCGTACAAGTACTCTCTTATTGTGATACTTACACAGCTGTGGGATGTCCGCAGTCTCAAACTCATGCAACCAGTGGTTGAGAGTATCCCTTTTTCTCCTGCATAGATTATTGAAATGATGCCTACATTCCTCTCCAGTGCATAGGACACCAGTGGCACTGGATGCACCCTGGGCCAAAATATCTGCAGAAGCCTTTGGCTGTGGTGCTTTACCAGGAGTCCAATAAATATCCTGGACTCCTGGACAGCCCATTTCTGTGCCTTAAACTTGGCACCTTCTTCTCCAATGCTAGCCATGTCTACCAGCTGAACTAGAGAAATAGAAACTGATGCTTTCCTGGCAATTCCAGTTATTGTGTTTACTGGTAGTGTGCAAACCCATGCAACAATTCCAACCACATTTGTGTGATGTTAAGCCGAGAACAGCTGTGCCAAGCAGGGAGGAATTAAATCATTGAAATTGAAAGGTTAATATGACATGTGGCCTTAGTTTGAGGGTTATCTACTCATGTAGCCTGGATATATATATATATATATATATATATATATATATATATATATATATATATATATATGTATATATATATATATTGGAAATTGAAAGTTAACTGTTAAGTGAGTTTGGTTTGCAGACATGCACTGGTGACATAAATGTAATGACCTGACACATTTGTTTTTGCCTTTATACACTGTAAAATATGATTTTTTCACGTGGACTCAAACCCAGGTATCAGGGACAAAGCATTTTCTTCCACAGCATTGATTTTTCTTCTTTGCCACAGAAGAAGTGCCGCTCATAGTCAGGAATCATACATAAATATGGGTGACAGTTTGAGCTGTTACATATGCATGTGTGTGACCTGTCAAGGTTATTGGCTATAGATCCAGTTGTGTATGTGTCTTATGTAATTGTGAAGGATATGCAAGTCCAGATAGCAGAATTATACTTACAGAAACATAGTAGACAGGATACTCTCAGTCATATATCTGTAAACATAATAATGGTGTCTCATTCCTTATACATATAATTGATATTAGCTTCACTATTTAAAGTGCAATAACTGACAGGGTATATAATGGGAAGTGCAACAACAGTAAAAGTGTATGGAATATTCTGTATTAGAACCCAGGACTATGTGTATAGCTGTCCTACACTTACACCTGTTGCCACAAGAATGGTGAAATAATACTTGCCTATTTTTCAGTTCATTGCTATAAACTGCACTGTCACAACAGTAAAAAAAAGGTTTCACACCCTGTACTAGAACCCGGGATGATCTGTACTCCAGCCCTACACTTACACCTGCTGCCACATGACTTGTTACATGACATTCCCTAATTTCCTAATCATTCTTTAGGTCTTGGTAATAACCTCAACACAATACTGTTTAGCGTGTTTGCGTGGTGTCCAACAGAATTCATTGAAAGTATCTGGTTTCAATTATTCGCTGTTTGAGTCCTGTCTGCAGGTGTTCAATGGCTGCAGCTGCTGGGGAACCTTGCTAACCACTGCACAATGCCGCTAAATGCAACTGGTGAGAAAATACAGAAATTGCAACAATGTATTGTTTTTTGACCTTTGCCCTTTTACAGACACCCTGTTTGTAGGTGTTCTGTCTGGTTCCTGGGTGGGCATCTAGTCCAGTTTGTGAGCTGCAATGCTTCATGCAAATGAGATAAGCACAGCTAAATCTGACATTCATTTTCTCCTCTTCCTGTGTTTGCGTTATGCCTCACATCGAGCAATGATCACCCCAAAAAAATAAGAAGAGAAACAAAAAGGGGGAGAAGTAGTTGAAATGAGGTCTGGATTTGAACTCTCACTCCAATGAACCTTTAGAACACAGTAAGGGTGTCTTATCCCTCTTTGACACACAAAGAACTGAAACATAAATAAAAGGGAAAAGTAGTTAAAATGAAGCAAAGCCATCTATGAAATAAACACTACAAAATGTTTGCTAGTATACATGAAGTATTTCTACACAGGTCTGAATTTGAACTCTCACTCCAAGGAACTTTCAGAACACAGTAAGGGTGCCTTATCCCTCTTTACCACATAAACAGCTTTGCAACAAGGAACTGAAAGCATTCTGCATACAACCAACCATAAACACCATCTACAGTAATTTGAAACCATACAACTGTTATTTGTACATTTATTATTTTTGGACGTGTTGCACTAAATGATCACACAAACATTTATGTGTATTACTTGCAAATATACATCTCTGTCTCACCTCTCTGTATTTTTTGATAATTCTTCTCTTATCTCAGCAGTAATCTGAGACATGCAGTCTTAAAGCCATTCTATAGCATTGTCCTTAAATGTGTGAGGATATTGTGAGGATATTAAATGGCAATAATATAATATGCAGCTTTCAACAAATGAAGGGAACAGAACCTGTGAATTGTGTGCTGCTTACTTACATTTCCAAGCCTGACAAAATTGCATCTAACACTTCGTAAGTCTAAGCTGACACACCCATTGGATGTAGGGCAGTCTACATTGCTGCTGTCTTTTACTTCTCCCTACCAGTAATCATTCACAGTTACAATCCATTAAAAACAAACACTGAGGGCATGCCTGCACTATGTTTACATCAGATACACAGAGCTAAGTATTTGGGATTCAGGAATTCTAATGAGTTCACACTTCATTTGCATTTTCACAGTGCTGACAACACTGAAACTACACCATAAAAAGGCAACTGTGTAGCTAGAGGAAACTGCAGGTGAGGAGACTTGCTTATGTGGAGAACACAGGAAAGAGGCTATTACTTTGGGATATATCAGCATAGAGGATTATTGAACTAGAAAAGGTATGCTTGCATTTTGTCAGCTATATACTGCAAATGCTGAAATGTAATTAAGAAAAAAATCTATTTAATAGTATTTTATATATGTATGTGTGTGTCTGTGTTGATTAGCAAAGGCTTTTACACCTTTATCTGTATGCATTAGTTAGAAGTGTACTGATGGTATGGGCATGTTTGTCAGGGCATTTCACAGGTATACATGAATGGCAATACCTTTACATGGAATGTTCTGTGTTAAATCTGTAAACCTGTTTCAGGGCCAGCTCATTTGATAGCACTTTTACCATTTCAAAGATGGTTTGTTAGCAGAATGTGTCATTTGCCTGTTCTTTTGGGGTTGGGGAAGCAAAGCTGCATTTCTGTTATGGCACAAATAAGGATATGTTGTGATTGTTAGTCTCCTTTTTTGCATCTAGCCTGTTGTTTATATTTCAAATCTCTGGACTGTTTTATGCTTCTCCAGTGGGTAATACTGAAATTCTACCTTTTCTGTTTTATCTGGGAACAGTTGTTTTGTAGTTATGTGATACTTACATGTATTATCCTATTGTCTTTCAGGACACCTAGGACTATGCCACAGACATCTCAATTCTCAAAAAGCACCTTTCAATGACACTGAAAATCAGGTCATTGTTAAAGCTTTTAGGTAACACGGTGCCTTCCTACTTGAGAGGGGACATAGAGATATGTCAGGCAGAATGCAGAATTGGCAGCAGATCATCGCAGACATTAATGCAGTGGGTGGCCACAGCAGGACATATGACCAGGTGTGCCATAGGGCCACTGACATGATCTCACCTGCATGGAGGAGTACAGCTGCAGTGGGCCATGTTTGGATGGGTACAGGGGGGGGGGGCTGGCTTGCTACAGAGCCACCACTAAAAGGAAATGAAGAGTTCCTGTCCACTGTGAGGGATCCGGACAGCTCCCAGGAAAGAGGAGAACAGCATGTCCTTGACTTTGGCTCTACTGTGTCAGGGACAGAATCATGTCCAAGGAGCAGCTTACTGTTAAATACTGTTGTATAGTGAAATAATTTAAATTAATACGTTAGTTCGATTTCACAAGAATTTTTTTTGGGGGGGTTGAGAATTGCTACAGTTAACAACACATTCTTATTGATTACACATGGGCTTAGGTTGGAGTTGTTATCCAAGTTCTTGTTGAAAGTATAGTTAATGGACATATAAAGGGGAAAAAGTATTTCCCATTGTGTTAGTGTTAATTGTGATGATGTTGTCCTTACCTTTTGCTTAAATCTTCTTCTAGGACCCCACCTGCACATGGTAAGACAAACATGTATGTCAGTGCTGATTAGCAATTTAAAGGAATATTTTAGTGTGTGTGATGTTGATGTCAGGACTGTTATGTGTATTGCTGTACTGTCTAATAGTGGCAGCACTGTTACTTCATTAGCATATAATGGACTATAGTAGTGTAGGTATTAATTGTTCCTGTGTTTGTTGCTTATTATCACAGGTGATTCTGACAGTGAAAGTGTGGGACTTCTACCACCTGATGTCAGAGTATCATCAGACTCTGATGATAATGGTGACCAAACAGAGGCACAGTTTGGGGGGGATGCAGAGGTTGAATCTGACACTAAGGTTGACATATAGCCATTCCCTGAAATTCCAATGGACACAGCCAGCAGGCCTATGTCTACCCATTCCAGTGACCCCACAGATATTGGACAGGTGGAGGGCGAAACAATCAATCAAGGAAGTCTGGTTACTGTGGCTTCAGTGGCTCTTGACTCTGGCCACAGCCAATGTGTGTGGGTGAGGTGCCACACAGGAGGTTTGTTACAGGTGCATGGAGCAGGCCTGCTGTCTATCCTCCACCTGATCCAGGTGTCTCTTCCCATGCCACTCAATGTATGTTTAGGGTCATCATGGAGGCATAGACATGCTCTCATAGGTGCTCCAGAAAAATGCTTAGGGTTGTAGATGTAGCACAGGCTGACATACATGACTTCCTCCACCGTGTTACTGATTCAGTAGATCGGACATGGGCGTAGGTCAGCTACATCATCTGCTGTTACCCAATGTGGCCATGCCTAATCACGCTCCTATAGTGGCAGTACTTCCACTGCTCCATCTGTGGGTGAACTGTCCACACTCAGACGTGGCAGGTTATGGTCCTAGGTATACTCGTGAGGGGGGCTTGCCCAGCAGATATAGTCACATTCAGGTAGCAGTAGTGCATTTGAATGTGGGCATGAATGTGTCAGTGCAACTCCTGGCAGAGCCAGTTCTCATGGTTGGGGACAACAACGATGAACTGCCACCTCTACCATGCACAGCTCACACCTATCAAACATATCAAGATGTAGAGCTAGCATAGAGTTTTGCTGTGTTCATGCAGACACTCACACACCAATTTCACCTGGAGGACCTCTACAGACACATACAACTGTTACATGGTTCAGCCATACAGCTTAAAACTCATTTTGTCTCACTGGCCACTTGTTGCTTTATCCAAATGTCTACCTGCATCTCTTTCTTACTCACACACACTCACTGACCTTTTGTGTCAGCCTAGGCTCCCTTCCAGCACCCTGTGCAAGTGATAATATCTGTGCCATATCCCTGTTTTGTATGTTTTGGATTCAGGGATACATAAGCTTTGTGTCTGATGCTTAGGGTGCATAGCTGAGTTACTGCTTAGTATATCTATATTTGTGATGTTGAACTGGTAATTGTACCTTTGACTTATATTGGCCTTAGAAAGTTGGACAGTTGATAGCATCAACATTTTATAACTTTATTGTGAATGATCTTGTGAGAATTGTGATATCTGAAACTGCAATGTATAGCATTATTTCCTAACTTCTCTATTTAATGATTTTCCAGTACAAATGTATGGTGCTAAACTGAGGGCATGCAGTGACTATCACTACTTTTGAGAGGTATGACTGTGTGAATCTTTGATGCCTGAGGCCTACTACTTAATAATGAACACATATAAGTCAAATATGTCTTTGCTGTCATATGTTAAGGTAATTTCTGTACAAATCTCCCACCTTTTACTTGCTTACATTACCAAGTAACAAAATGAATGGATATGCCAGTCATTCAAATTATTACACAATCCACTCCAGGTCAACACCTACCTTGTAAATCCAGCAGCTGCAACAGTTTTAGTTCAATGCTGTCTGATGCAAGCAGTACACAGCTAATACATGGGGAAATTAAGGTTGAGAGAGTTGCCTGGCATCAATGTTACTATATGTTTGTGCGTAGGAGGAAGGTTTTAGGCCCTTAGGTGGTGAGTGAGTGTGCTATGTATTATCTCTTAGCCAGTGCAAGGGCATATTGATCACGCCTACATCTGCCTGCACCCACAGCAGCTGCTGCTTCCCCTTCTGACTCCTCACCTGCATGTGTTTTTGTTGACCTTGGCATTGGTGGTGGGATGTGTGCTCCTTCCTCTTGCTGATCCTGCTGAGGCTGTTTTCTCAGGATGATGTTGGGTAGCATAGCACATTCTATGAATATTTAAGTACATGTCAGTGGATTGTACTGCAGAGTTCCCCCAGTTGTATCTAGGCACTGGAACTATAACTTCAGCAGCCCAAACACATGCTCTATGACATGTCTGGTTTGTGCATGTGGCTCATTATTGGGGTTCTTCAGTGGATGTGTGTGCATTTCTGATGGGTGTCATCAGCCACAGTTCCAGTGCAAACTTGCATGCCCCAGTAAATGACCCTGTGAGATATCCAGCCTAGTGAACATCTGATACACTTGGGAGGTTTGCCAGATACATGAATCATGGTAACTGCCAGGGTTGCCAACACACATGTTCAAGATGATTCCCTTGGCATTACATACACCTTGGCAGTTAATAGAGTGAAAGCCCTTTCTATTACTATAGAGCTATTAATATAGAGCTTTCCCTTGCCCCCAGGTGGTGCCTTAATTTCTACAATCTATGGTACTCAGTACTTCAGGGTAGTGTGCTACAGGGCAGAACTCCTGCATATTTATGCCCCTATCCTCAGGAGTACAGTGAAAATAAATGTGGTCACTAGCATGTTGGAGCATCGCATTCAAGAACTGATGGAGGATCCTGGATCCTGATGCCTGTGACCCCAATTGGTTTCTCTGAAAAGTACCTGTAGCTAAGATTCTAAGTACTACACATACCTTTGTCTTCACTGGGATGGGTTCTCCTCAGTTTACTCTGGCTTTGAGTTGAGGACAACACAAGTTGCAGAGTTCCTGTAGTATGTCACTATCCACCCTGTAGTGGTCTTCAATTTCCACATCATTTAGGTTGTGATAAGTTACCTGGGGTCTGAAAACTCTTCTCTTTCTGGGCCTTGGTCTATTAGCACAAGCAGCTGCATAGACTTCAGCCTGTTGCACATACACATGATTTAAAGCAACAGCGACCCTAACATCGTTTCTGTGCAAACTCCTTTCCATAGCTGTATTGCAATAGGTTTTGGAACTTGCAGGAAAAAACAGCACTGAGTCTACATGGTTGCTTTATACCTTGTTAAATAGCTCCTTCATCTTTGAGTGGTTGATTAGCATACAATTCAGCTGCTTGTGCTGTAATTTGCATGCCACGGTGTTTACCTTGTTTGCGCAGCTGTGTGCAGCTCTACACACCATGTAGATCCACTTACTGAATCCAAAACGGTGTGCTATCATGTGCTCGTCATGGTGTGGCATGCAAACTGTATAAACTGACCATGTTGGCTTTATTGAATCTGTCCGAATGTTTAAATAAATGCATAGCTATAAATATATATATATATAGACACACACAAATATCTCAGTGTCAAATAATAGACCAAGGCAATGGTGTTTATAAAGTTATCTTGACTTTTCAGCACATTAATGCTTATCCCTCTTACCTGTTGCATATCAAAATCCTGTGCAAAAGCTTCAGTTATTGACCAGTGCTGGATTATTAACACTGCACAGTTTTCTGTAAATAAACAAAAGATGGAGAAAAGACAATGTAAAAAAAATGTAACAAAACTCAAACAATTCCTTATAGGTGAGAACAGTTTCAATTTTCTGCTATAGTGAATGAAAAAATGTATTTATTTTAATCTTTTTCTTTTGATATTGTTGTTTGCCTCTGTTCAGACTGCATTAATAGCTCTACCAGAAAATGACAGTACTTTATGCTGCAAAAAATAAATAAATAAATAAATAAAATAAATATTCTCTTTTCCCGCCTTTGTTGAATTAGATTAGTCCAGATTTCAGGTTTTGCTGAATTCCGGACTGTGATATAGTTTCCTGTGTTGCCCATATCCTTACGTGGATAGGAGGAAGCTTCTCTGTTCACCAGTGAGAGTGGGGAGCTTTGAGCAGCCTATCTTTTTTGGTTTTGCGCCAGTATACAACTTTGAACAGCTCCTTGTGCGTCCTGCAGCGTGATACAGGCAACAGAGAGACCCAAGAGAGACTTTTCCAGATTTAAGTATTTTTTTCTCTGTTTTTTTGCTCTGACTGCCTTTTCCCACCTAAAAAGTGAATTTCTAACTGATCTGTGCTTTAAAAAGTTTAAATTGCATTTGCCTTCTGCTTTTTACAGTTTTTGCACTTGTTTTATATCAATTTAAGTCATTTTTGTATTGTATAACTGTTGTAGGCTACACACTAAAGTGCACTAGCCTGTTTATAGCATTTACAGTGTTTTCTGTGTGTTTTTCTGCTGTTTCCTGAAAAAAAAAAAAAAAATTCTCTTTTCCCGCCTTTGCTGAAATAGATTAGTCCAGATTTCAGGTTTTGCTGAATTCCGGACTGTGGTATAGTTTCCTGTGTTGCCCATATTCTTACTTGGATAGGAGGAAGCTTCTCTGTTCACCAGTGAGAGTGGGGAGCTTTGAGCAGCCTATCTGTCCCTGGAGGAGTGGTCTCAGCCCTGAAACTAGTAGTTTATTGGCCGTTTTGGGTCAATTCCTATCTCTTTCAGTTTCCCTGCTTTAAAACCCACATTTGCATGGTTTTGCATGATTTTGCGCATAGCGCAGCATCGGGCAGCGCCGCTTAAATGGGTTTAAACTATTCCTGGCTCTACAAAGTCTGCTCTTCACTTTTTCCCTTAGAACTGTTCTAAATCTCAAAGTAAGCACTCTATTTTCATTCTAAAGCCCTGCAGTTGCTCGTATAAGTAATCTTATAAGTAAGCACTAATAAACTAAAGCACTACACCCTCGTATACTCCCTTTAAGTACTTGGCTCCCTATTGGTCCTTTTTGATCAGTCAAAAAGTAGTTCCTTATACTATTCTGGCATGTCCAAAAGTCAGTTTCGGGTTTACTCTCCAGTCCAGCTGGTGAATCTGGGAATCTTGAGGCAATGTTACAACTGCCTTATGTACACAGATCACCCTCTCCTCCTCCCAACAACCTCAAATATATGTGAGAGATGCAACTATATAGCCAAACCGGAGGCTGAGCTCTCTCAAACCAGTACTGGTGCAGTCAGTCAGGAGGAGAAGGTAACCACACACACCACAAATCCAGTCTCACATAGACCTATCGCAACAGCAAACCAAACACATAAACATACTCGGAGGCTCTAAATAAAAATCTGCCCAAGCAGTAGAGACCTCCAAAGCAGACATCCAAGCAACCGCTACCCCACAACAATACCCACGTATCATATAGTTCACAAAGTCAGTGTGCCACACAGTCACAGCCCTTAAGGCTAAACAACACACCTAATACACTTGTAATAGGTGACTCTATTGTCAGACACACTGATGTCCCACTCACCAGTATGAACAAGGAGAAGGTCACTGTAAGCTGCCTGTCGGGTGCCAGGATCCGCCACATAACACAAGCACTCAGGTCACTCCAAAGCAAGTACAAATATGACTCCATCATTGTGCATGCTGGTATGAATGACCTGAGACGTACCTCCCTGGACTACATGAAAAGAGACATAGAGGAGCTCTCTGATCATGTAGCCCAGGCCGGTATGACCCTGACCTTGAGTAGCATCTTACCCTCACCAAGAATGATGCCACAGTATAAAGACAAAATGATCAATTTTAACAATTGACTAAAGTATTGGTGTCATTCAAAGGGGATCCAGTGTCTGTCAGCCTGGGATGACATGCTCGACAAGCCACGATGCTTCACTAGGGACGGCTTGCACCTGTCACCCCTGGGCTTTGGAATATTGGCTAAGGCTCTTGCCACCCCAATAGTGCCTTTTTAGGCAAGGCTCAAAAGACAAACCCACCTCCATAGACAACACAAGGAAAAAGAAACTAAGGGTAATGCTGCTCAATGCCAGAAGTCTAAACCTCGAGGCTCTCCTCAGTATGGAGAATATCGATATCTGTGCAGTAACAGAAACCTGGTTCAAGGCTCCTGAGAGCACCCCAGCACTACCAGGTTATACCTCATACCATGCTTTTCGGCCCCAAAACTCGGACCGAACCACAAAAGGAGGGGGAGTATCCATATTCATCAAATATATCCACATCTCCAGGTTAGTGGCACTGCACGAAGCATCAGAGACCATCCATGTGAAACTAACAGTGGGCAAAACTGCCTTTCAGTTTGTAGCCTGCTACAGACCACCCTCCCAAACTCAGGAACCCCACTCAGCTTTCCTGAGAACACTGGAGAATATGAAGGTCTCGCCAAACACCATCATATTGGGTGACTTCAACTACCCAAACATAGACTGGGAGCACTACTCAAGCCCCAACACCCTCGCCCAATGGTTCTTAGAATTTATAAACTCAAATGTTATGGAACAACTGGTCACCACTCCCACAAGAGGGGAAAACATATTGGACCTCATCATCACCAACATGGGGACTCTATGTTCCATACCAGAGGTATACCCCTCATTGGTAAGATCTGACCATAAATTAATCTCACTGGACATCCATATCCCATCCCCACCCCCAGCCAAGGAAACCACGGTGAAGAACTTCTCAAAAGCAAACTTCACACTTCTCAAAACCAAGGTGGAATCCTTCAAAGCCCCCAGGCCAGTGGAAAATATGACCCAAACCACAGAATCCTTTACAAACGCATTCTATGGACACCTACATGAATGCATGGATCGTGCTATCCCAAATAAAACCAAGACTCACTCTTCCAAAGACAGGAGACCTGTCTGGTGGACCCCAGCCATAAATAAGCTATACAACAGAAGGAGGAAGTTACTACAAGATAGAGCAAAATCCCAAAAAGGGAAGGCATCTCTGATCAGTACTAGCAAGAAACTACGATCCCTCATAAAATCATCTAAGGCCAACTTCGAAAGAAAAATTGCACAAGACGCTAAAGATAATCATAAGGCCTTCATTAGTTATGTCAGGAACCTGGGTGGCAACTCCCAGATATGCTCTGAGTTAGTGCAAAATGACAAAAAATACACTGAACCCACAGACATTGCCAACATCCTGGCAGACAGGTTCAGTGCAAACTTCTTCCCCCCTTCCCCCCAAAAGAGCAAATGTCTATCCCAACAGAGTGTAGCCTCCCTGACATCACAGATGCACAGATGAGAGCTGCCCTCTCCAAAGCACAAAACACAGAATCAATGGGACCGGACAGTGTCCTGGGCAGCGTCTTACACGAGCTCCAAGAAGAACTGAACCCTCACATAAAGTCACTGTTCAGTCTCAGCCTTACTACAGGATATGTACCCAAGGAATGGCATACAGCAACAGTGGTCCCACTCCACAAAGGTGGTGCCACAACGGACCCCGGAAACTATCGCCCTATAAGCCTGACTAGCCTGGTCTGCAAAGCTATGGAGTGTATCATCATGGAACTCAAAAACAAAGACATTGGGAACCTCTAAACATTGGATCCTTCTCAATTCGGCTTTGTTAAGGGCAGATCTTGCCTCTTGAACCTGGTCGACTTCTTTGAAACAGTCACCAAGGCCATAGATGAAGGTAAGGTAGTCCACACAGCCTACCTGTACCTCGCAAAAGCCTTCGACACAATACCTCACTCGGGCATCATAAATAAGCTCACCAGCTTAAATATCAACCCCTATGTCACAAGATGGGTTGCAAACTGGCTCAGGGATAGAACCCACATGGTCATAATTGCAGGTGTCATGTCAGACTCTAAACCAGTTACAAGTGGCGTCCCACAAGGCTCAGTCCTGGGACCTCTCTTGTTCGGTATATATTTCTCTGAGGTACATGCTAACACGGGAGGACTATGGCTGACCAAGTTCGCAGATGACTGCAAACTGGGTGCCATAATCGACTCACCGACTGACACAAGCATCCTCCAAAAGGGTCTCACAGAGATGGATAACTGGTGCCAGAGCCATGGCCTAAAGCTAAATGCCAAAAAGTGCATAGTCATCCCCTTTGGGAAAAACAAAGTGCCCACAAATTACCACATAGGTGGTAATCCATTAAGTACGGAAGAAGTAATTAGGGATTTGGGGACACAAGTAGATAGCAATCTCTCCTTTGACAATCACATTGCCAAAGTGGTTAGAAAGACCTTCTATATAGCCCACCTTATCATGAAAGGGTTCACATCTAGATCAAGAGAGGTCATTGTGCCCCTCTACTCATCACTCATCAGGCCCACAATTAAATACAATGCCCCGTTTGTGATGTACCTTACCCGACACCTGCAGCAACTGGAAAGACCCCAAAAGTACCTCACCAAGAGGATCAAGGGACTCAAACAGATGCCCTACACAGTTAGGCTAAAGAAACTCCAGCTCTACTCAGTTGCTTACCGCCTACTCAGAGGCGATCTGTGCCTGACGTATAAAGCCATGTCCAAACCAGAATTAATGGACATGCTCCACCTCAGGAAATCCAAATCCCTTAGAGCTACATGCTCCAGGGACTTAAACCTCAGCACAGAAATAAATAGAACATGCTAGAGGGACAGATTCATATCCCAGAGGCTCCCCTCATTCTGGAACAAAATCCCAATCCATGTTAGGCAGAGCCCCTCAATGACCCTCTTCAAGAGAAATCTTGACGAGTGGATGGGAGATCGTAGGTTTACCCCTGGGATCTCTTCTGTGTCCCTACTAGACAGAGGCACAGTAAACTAACCTTAAAAGGGCTATCTTCTGTGACCTACTATACAGAGGCACAGTCAACTAATCTAAAAGGGTGGCGAAAGCTAAACACACTCTGGCTAGGCTTATAAATGCCCTAGGGCAGATAGCCTAGTATCAACCTATGAACCTATGAACCTATTACCGGCATCAAATCTACCCATTTTTTAATGTGCACTCTGTAAAGCCACCCTCTTTAGCTCTCAACATTTATCTTATATAAAAAAAGTGCATTATTGTGAAGCATTTGAAATATTCATTATATTCTGAAACAAGCATTTAAAAAAGTTAACAATGTATACGCCTCATACCTGTATACTTAACATTGCTTCTTCTCAAAAACAAAAAACAAAAACAAAAAAAAAATGCTTAACTGCAGCTGTGGGTGGATTAAGGGAACACTAGTGCCCCCCTTTACAAGCTACACTAATAACTGCTTCCATTTTTATTACATTTAATAAAGACACTTTACATGTGTTTTAATTTTACATTTATAACAGGAGTTCACTTCGCATGATAGACATGTGTGCCGTATTTACAATAATCACAAGTGAAAAGTAAATAAAGGGAGTACTAAAAGTTACTAATGCAGTGACTGCAACCTTTTTGCAAGTGGTTTTCCTGGGACAGAATGGCTGCTAAAGCAATGGGTACACAAACGTCAGGGCACAGCTACTCTGCCTATGAGGAATACACATTTTACCTCTGTAATTCATAATCTATCAGCCATTTCAGAGTATACACTCAAACCTTCTTGTATCACTCTTCTGTCTTTACTGGAGATCTCTCTCTCTCTATTAATAGGTTAATCAGAAGCACATAGGATACAGTATACTGTTTTAAGTGATTCTGTTCTTTTTTTAGTAAGTTTCTTATTTTGAAAAGCTGAGGAACAGTATGTGTGATTGCTATGGGTGATGTGCTCTAACTCATTGCCGTGGGTAATGTGGGAAATATTCTTGTATCTTGCAGTTGATAACTTTAGCCTTTGGGTGGCATTGCTATCCTTTTGCAGCTTCTTAGACTGACTTTTTGTCCATTTCCCCACTGACAAAATACTGCAGAAAGAATGGCTAATGATAATTTCACAATGCTTTTCATTCATGTCTTTGAGATTTGAAGTTAATTTAATTGGATTACCACTGTTGTCAGAGTATATGGTACTAATCAGTGAGGAATGCTGTTTATACTGCAGTACATCTTTATACAAATTTTCCAGTAAATAAATGAGCTAATGTACTTCTTCATTTGAAACAGGAACAAAAGTTAAGTATTTGACTTTATATAACAGTTTCTGAATTCATGTTCAGAAGTTCCAAGCTTCCATCACGTAATTTAGCATATTTATGATTATTACCTGAAACGACAGGCATTCTCTTAATGCGTATTTTGTATACCTGATTTGGGAATTAGGCATCGGTTAGTAATGTCTAAAGTCACAGTGTGCATGTGTGTGGTATAAGTGTGAGTGTGGGGGAAGGACTAGATTATTCAAGTGGTTACTTGACAGTTGCTGCTGTTGGGTAGAATTCAGAAAGGTCCACATCAGACCAAAATCAGGAGATCCATGAAGGCTATACACACTAATTTTAGCATGATTCAGACACTGACTGCCATTGATTCTGATGAAGAATTGCATCCAAAGTATGACTGGCCTTCACACTTTGAAATGCTCATGAGCCTAGAGTCTGCTGTTTTTCAATATTGCTGCGGCTTGACTTAGGCAGCAAGCACAGTCGTTCCCTGTTTGTGTAATGACTACACATACACGATACTATAACCCCAACACAAGGTAGAAGAGTATAAATATAATTACATAGAACACCCTGTTATCTTGTCAGTTCTGGCCTGTGGTGCTGGAATGTGAATGATATGCTGGTCAGTAGTGTAAACAGAGCCCCTTATCTGCTTAGTGCCAGCCATAAAATGTGTCATTACTGTTTCTTTTCCACCCCAGTAGCAACAGTATTTAAAGATAAAAAATGCAGACTGCTAGGAATACAAACAACATGGCCTCATACAACTTTAGATGAACCTGATAAAAATTCTACAGTGGAATACAGTACAGATTTGCTTCATGTTTTTAGTGATGGCATCCGGGTTCTATACTGCTATGCATAATCCTTTATGAATGGCAGTCATCATCATCAATCCCCTTTTTCTCATTTTTACCTGGGTTCAGGGTGTCACATCAACATTAATCAGTTTGTCCAAATCCCCTAGTGACTTTACACTACCAAGAGGCTAACCCTGATGGTCAGAGGAAAACCACAGTGGCATATAATAACATTGGGAACAACCTGCATGTGTTTCCTCAAAGCATTTATAGCAACAAGGTATAACACTAGCTACTGCTTCGCAGTGGGGCAAACTGTAATTTGGGATAGCTGGTAAGCGAGTGACGCTCACCTGTATGCCTTGGTTAGCATTTAGTTGTACCACTCTATTTTGCATGCTGCTATAGTAATGCACTTCCAAGGTAGTCATTAACACTTTGCTACATTGTGGAGCTTACTTGGTCAGCCATTGTTTTGAATTTGTTTGGATTTTTGAGACTTGAATAGAGAAATCAAAAGAGAACACTTCAGATTTCATACACATTAGGAAATAATGTCACAATTTGCTAATGCAAAGTGATTTTGCAAGATATTTCCTTCTTTTTGTTAGATGAGGTAGAGCATTGATCCATGTGCACCTTATTCAGACTCAGCCCAGGGGCACTGTTTGGGACTTGCTCATCATCAGATTAGGAGGCAAATGGAGGCTAAGAGAATCAAACCCTGAACTACAGGAAGCATTTTATTAACAGTTATAACCTTAATCCTCTACACTAACTTTTGAAGGTGAAAGAAACTGAACTAAATTATTACTTGTACAAGTACAGGAACTGTGAATTATGCTATGCTGCTGTCCTATATTAAATGGTGGTGGGCGAATTATCTATGTGTGTATTTATATCTGTACTGTCTAGAATTTCTTCTGTTATATGCTTCCTTCACCCTCTTGTGAAAACTGTTTTTCAATTAACACAAACCTGAAGCAATGAAATTTCATCCAGTGATACATTGCATATGTTGATCTGAATGACAATAAAGTTAACTTTGACTTTGACTTTGAAATTATATGCCCGGTATCATTTTTTCAGACTTTCATTTGGGATTGCCTCTACTGCAGAAATGTACCACAAAACCATTCATCTCTGAAGATGCTACTATGTCAAAATATGGTGTAATTATTTGGGGAACTACCAAAGAGGAGTACAACGGTCGATACAGAAAAGTACTAACATACAAAGTAAACCTGAATCTGATTAAGAATAAATATAAACTTGGTATGACAGAACATGACATAATCAGTAGTGAGGGTGTCCAGCATGAGAACTTGAATGCTTCAACCCTAAAACACATACAAAGTCTTCAAGGTAAGAAGAAATTTGTGAGGTTTGTGGGAATGATTTCTCTATTGAGAACATTCATACAGCACCTTAAAGAAAAATATACATCTTCATTAAAAAGGCTAATTGAAAAGGAAAAAGGGTAGGACTGGGATCATGACTATGGATGGATCATGACGGACAGATATCTTTACAGCATCTGAAGAAACTTCTTATCAAAGACCCTGCCTTGAAATTTTATAATATAGAAAAGACATTCTAAATTTCAGTTTATGTATCTCAAAAAGTCCTGAAGAAAGTGCTTATTAAAGAACATGTACCATACCTCTCAGTTGTCTCCATTTTCTCAGAATGTCCAAATTTTTGCCTCACATTTTTGGTTTGTTCCTCATAAAATTTGTAGTTTTGTGACAAATCATTTGAGGATTTAAATCACTAAATAATGGCAGATGTTTGAATTTCAGTCTTCATATCTTTCAGAAAATGCATGCTAATGTAATACCTGCTATCCTAACACCTTTCCAGGTTTATAAGAACAATAATTTAAATCTTACCTATTTTGGGTCTTTGTCACCCCATTACTTTTGGCTTTGGCCAGATTTCTTGTGCTAAGAGACTGAAAAGTCTGACCTGTACAAGTTTATTGTCTGGCAAGGACATCACAGTTTTGGGTCAAGCATCTCAAGAGGGCTCTCGAGTTGTTTGGCTGTCAATCAATTGTATACACTGCTCACTCCAGCACAAATGCAGAAACAAGATATGGCAACATTGAACAAAACTGCTCAGTACTATCTCTGCATGCATTAGATTCCATCATATTGTGTCAAAACAAACTACCAGCATGGATAATGATTCCAAATCATTGATAACATTTGTTTATTAAGTCCTTTAATGATTGTCTCACTGTAAATTAAAAAAATTGTTTAATACATTTCAGTACTGTGCTCCGAATGGACAAATATTGGAAAGAGGTTGATATGCACTTCTGATACAATGTTGAGACATGTGGATCAAAATTTCTCATCTAATCATAAAACAGAGAAGAGGTTCAGCCATATATGGTCCTGGTTACAGTAGCATCACTTATGCAGATGCAACAATACAAATACAGTTAATTCACTGGGAGAGTAAAAAGATGACACATTGAAACAACTGAAAGGTGCTATTTCACAGAGATAGCTTGTTGTTAAGCCGAACGTTAAGTAGAACTATTTTAACTGTTAAGGTTCATAGGTTCATAGGTTCATACTAGGCTATCTGCCCTGGGGCAATTATAAGCCTAGCCTGATTCTGTATGGCTTACGCCACCCCTTGATTTGAGTATACTGTGCCCTTTTTAAGGTTTAGTTTACTGTGCCTCTGTCTAATAGTGACACGGGAGTAATCCCTGGGACAAACCTACGATCCCCCATCCACTTATCGAGATTCTTCTTGAAGAGATTCAGTGAGGTGCTCTGCCTCACATGAACTGGAATTCTATTCCAGAGCGAAGGAGCCTCTGGGTTATGAACCTGTCCCTCCAGCAAGTTCTATTTATTTCTGTGCTGAGGTTCAAGTCCCTCGAGCGTGTGGCTCTAAGGGATTTAGATTTACTGAGGTGGAGCATGTCCATTAATTCTGGATTTGACATAGCTTTGTATGTCAGGCATAGATCGCCTCGAAGAAGGCGGTATGCAACTGAGTAGAGCTGGAGTTTTTAACCGAGCAGCATATGGCATCTGTTTGAGACCCTTGATCCTCTTGGTGAGATACTTTTGGGGTCTTTCTAATTGCTGCAGGTGTCGGGTAAGGTACATCCCAAAAGGGGCATTGTATTCTATGATGGGCCTGATGAGGGATGAATAAAGGGGCACGATTACCTCTCTTGATCTAGATGTGAAACCCTTCGTGATGAGGTGGGCTATGTAGAAGGTCTTTCTAACCACTTTGGCAATGTGGTTTTCAAAGGAGAGATTGCTATCAACTTGGGTCCCCAGGTCCCTAATAACTTTCTCTGTACTTAATGGGTTTCCGCCTATGTGGTAATTTGTGGGCACATTGTTTTTGCCAAAGGGTATGACTATACATTTTTTGGCATTTAGCTTTAAACCATGGTGCTGGCACCAGTTATCTGCCTCTGTGAGACCTTTTTGAAGGATGTTTGTGTCAGCTGGAGAGTTGATCATGGCGCCCAGTTTGCAGTCGTCTGTGAACTTGGTGAGCCATAGTCCTCCCACGTTTGCCTGTACCTCGGAAAAGTATATACCGAACAAGAGTGGTCCCAGGACAGAACCCTGTGGGATGCCACTTGTGACCGGTTTCGAGTCTGACATGGCTCCAGCAACTCTCACTCTGTGGGTTCTGTCTTTGAGCCAGTTTGTGACCCATCTTGTGACATAGGGGTTTATATTTAAGCTGGATAGCTTATCTATGATGCCCAAGTGGGGTATTGTGTCAAATGCCTTTGCAAGGTCCAGATAGGCTGTGTGGACTACCTTCCCTTCATCTATGGCTTTGGTGACTGTTTCAAAGAAGTCAACCAGGTTCAAAAGGCAGGATCTGCCCTTGACAAAGCCGAACTGGGTGGGATCTAGTGTCTGTAGGTCCCCAATGTCTTTGTTTATGAGCTCCATGATGATCCTCTCCATAGCCTTGCAGACTAAGCTAGTCAGGCTTATGGGGCGATAGTTTCCAGGGTCCGTAGAGGCTCCACCTTTGTGGAGTGGGACCACTGTTGCTGTATGCCATTCTGTGGGCACATATCCTGTAGTGAGGCTGAGATTGTAAAGCTGTTTTATTTGAGGGATTAGTTCCTCTTGTAGTTCATGTAGGATGCAACCTGGGATGCCATCTGGTCCCATGGAAGCAGTGTTTTTTGCTTTGGAGAGGGCAGCCTTCACCTGAGCATCTGAGATGTTTGGGAGGCAGCTCTCTGCCGGGATAGATACTTGCTCTTTTGGGGGGGAGGGGGTGGAGAAGTTTGCACTGAACCTGTCTGCCAGGATATTGGCGATGTCTGTGGGTTCAGAGTATTTTTTGTCGTTTAGAATCAACTCAGAACAAGTCTGGGAGTTGCATCCCAGGTTTCTAACATAACTGAAAAAGGCCTTATGATTGTCTTTGGTGTCCTGTGCAATTTTTCTCTCGAAGCTGGCCTTGGAGGATTTTATGAGGGATCGTAATTTTTTGCTAGTACTGATCAGAGGTGCCTTCCCTATTAGGGATTTTGCTCTATCATGTAGTAGCTTCCTCCTTCTGTTGTACAGTTTATTTATGGCAGGGGTCCACCAGACTGGACGCCTGCCTTTGGATGATTGGGTCTTGGTTTTGTTTGGGATAGCATGATCCATGCATTCCTGGAGATGTCCGTAGAATGCATTTATATAGGATTCTGCAGTTTGGGCTGTAGTTTCCACTGGCCCTGGGGCCTTGAAGGATTCCACTTTGGTTTTGAGAAGTGAGATGTTCGCTTTTGAGAAGTTTTTCACTGTGGTTTTCTGGGCTGGGGGTGGGGTCGGGATGTGGACATCCAGTGAAATTAATTTATGGTCTGATCTTACCAATGAGGGATATACTTCTGGTGTGGAGCACAGAGTCCCCATGTTGGTAATGATCAGGTCTAGTATGTTGTCCCCTCTTGTGGGAGTGGTGACTAGTTGTTCCATAGCATTTGAATTTATAATTTCCAGGAATCTTTGGGCTAAGGTGCTGGGGCTTGAGTAGTTCTCCCAGTCAATGTTTGGGTAGTTGAAGTCGCCCAATATAATGGTGTTCGGAGAGATCTTCATGTTCTCCAATGTTTTCAGGAAGGCGGAATGGGATTCCTGACTTTGAGAGGGTGGTCTGTAGGATGCTATAAACTGAAAAGCAGTCTTGCCCACTGTTAGTTGCACATGGATGGTCTCCGATACTTTGTGCAATGCCACTAACCTGGAGGTGTGGATATCTTTGATAAATATGGAAACTCCCCCTCCTTTTGTGGTTCGGTCTGGGTTTTGGGGCCAAAAAGCATGATACGAGGTATAGCCTGGTAGTGCTGGGGTGCTCTCTGGAGCCTTGAACCAGGTTTCTGTCACTGCACAGATATCGATGTTCTCCATACTGAGGAGAGCTTCGAGTGCGTGCATCTTGAGGTTAAGACTTCTGGCATTTAGCAGCATTACCCTTAGTTTCTTGTTCCTTGTGCTGTCTATGAGGGTGGGTTTGACTTTTGAGCCTTGCCTAAAAAAGGCACTATGGGGTGGCAAGAGCCTTTGCCAATATCCGAAAGCCCAGTGGTGACAGGTGCAAGCCGTCCCTAGCGAAGCAACGTGGCTTGTCAAGCATGTCATCCCAGGCTGACAGACACTGGATCCCCTTTGAATGACACCAAAATTTTAGCCAATTGTTAAAATCGATCATTTTGTCTTTGTACTGTGGCATCATTCTAGGTGAGGGTAAGATGCTGCTCAAGGTCAGGGTCATACCAGCCTGGGCTACATGATCAGAGAGCTCCTCTATGTCTCTTTTCATGTAGTCCAGGGAGGTACGTCTCAGGTCATTCACGCCAGCATGTACAATGACTGAGTCATATTTGTATTTGCTTTGGAGTGACCTGAGTGCTTGCGTTATGTGTCGGATCCTAGCACCCGACAGGCAGCTCACTGTGACCTTCTCTTTATTCAGCCTGGTGAGCGGGACGTCAGTGTGTCTGACAATAGAGTCACCTATAACAAGAGTATCAGGTGTGTTTTTCAGCCTTAAGGGCTGTGGCTGCTTGGCACACTGACTTTGTGGGTTATGTGTTGTGTGTGTTTTGTTTTGAGGTAGGATGTCTGCTTTGGAGGTCTCTGTTGCTTAGGTAGATTTTTATTTAGAGCCTCCGAGTATGTTTTTGTGTATTTATGTGTTTGGTTCGCTGATGTGGTGGGACTATGTGATACTGGAATTGTGTTGTGTGAGGTTACCTTCTCCTCCTGACTGGTTACACCAGTTTTGAGATGAGAGAGCTCAGCCTCCAGTTTGGCTAAATAGTTGCATCTCTCACATATATTTGAACCTGTTTGGAGGAGGAGAGGGTTGTCCGTGTACATGAGACAGTTGTAACATTGCCTCAAAATTCCCAGATTCACCATCTGTACTGGAGAGGAAACCATTGACTGACCTTTGGACATGCTAGAGTAACAGGGAAACTGAATTTAAGACGGACCAATAGAGGACAGGGTAATCGTAGAGAGTATAAGAGTAAGTAGTGCTTATGGTTTAAAAGTGCCCACTTGTAGGATTACTTAATTGGACCAGTGAAGGGCCTTAGAATGAGAATATGGTGTTTAAATTGAGAGATAGAGCAGTTCTAAGGGAAAAAGTGAAGAGCAGACTTTGTGAAGTCAGGAATAGTTTAAACCCAATTAGGTGGCGCTGCCCGTTGTTGCGCTAGGCTCAAAACCACACAAAACCGCGCAAAAGAGGGTTTTAAGAGAGGAAGATGAAGGAGTTTTGGAATTGACCCAAAATGGCCAATAAAACTACAGTTTCAAGTCAGTAACCACTCCCACAGGGGCAGGCAGGGTGCTCAATGTTTTTCACTGCCACTGATCAAGAGAGAGACTTTCCTTTAGCCCAAGCAAAAAATGGCCTCACAGAAACTTACAAACAGTTCGAGAACAGCAAGCCTGTAACTGAACTTTTTTAAATCTCAGAAAAGTGGGAAAAAAGCAAGATTTTTTTTGTTTTTTGGGTTTTTCAGAGATAGCAGAGGTTAACAAGTATCAACAAGTTATAACAGTGCAGTAAATGACCCCACACAAGAGTGCTAGGCCAAAGACAGATAAAATGCAAGTTTTGAGAAAAAAACGATTTTAAAAATAAGTGCAAACAGGAAATTCAGTAAACAGCTCTAGGTTGTGCTCTAAATACAGTTACTAATGCAGAAATCAAATTTAACAAGCCAGAAAATGCTCAAAATAGGCGGCTATGCAGAAAAACTTAGCAAATAAAGAGAGGAAAATACTTAAAGTCTCAAAGGTGGCTCCTTTCTTCTCTCAGCATTTTCTCCTCTTGGTGGGTGCTTCATCAACAGCCAACAAGCCTGAAAAGATGCCAAAACCATGAGGCAACCAGGTTTTAAGAGAGGAAGATGAAGGAGTTTTGGAATTGACCCAAAATGGCCAATAAAACTACAGTTTCAAGTCAGTAACCACTCCAACAGGGCAGGCAGGCTGCTCACTGTTTTTCACTGCCACTGATCAACAGAGAGACTTTCCTTTAGCCCAAGCAAAAAATGGCCTCACAGAAACTTACAAACAGTTCAAGAACAGCAAGCCTGTAACTGAACTTTTTTAAATCTCAGAAAAGTGGGAAAAAGCAAGATTTTTTTTTTGTTGTTTTTGTTTTTTCAGAGATAGCAGAGGTTAACAAGTATCAACAAGTTATAACAGTGCAGTAAATGACCCCACACAAGAGTGCTAGGCCAAAGACAGATAAAATGCAAGTTTTGAGAAAAAAACGATTTTAAAAATAAGTGCAAACAGGAAATTCAGTAAACAGCTCTAGGTTGTGCTCTAAATACAGTTACTAACGCAGAAATCAAATTTAACAAGCCAGAAAATGCTCAAAATAGGTGGCTATGCAGAAAAACTTAGCAAATAAACAGAGGAAAATACTTAGTCTCAAAAGTGGCTCCTTTCTTCTCTCAGCGTTTTCTCCTCTTGGTGGGTGCTTCACCAACAGCCAACAAGACTGAAAAGATGCCAAAACCATGAGACAACCAGGTTTTAAGAGAGGAAGATGAAGGAGTTTTGGAATTGACCCAAAATGGCCAATAAAACTACAGTTGCAAGTCAGTAACCACTCCCACAGGGGCAGGCAGGCTGCTCAATGTTTTTCACTGCCACTGATCAACAGAGAGACTTTCCTTTAGCCCAAGCAAAAAATGGCCTCACAGAAACTTACAAACAGTTCAAGAACAGCAAGCCTGTAACTGAACTTTTTTAAATCTCAGAAAAGTGGGAAAAAAGCAAGATTTTTTTGTTTTTTGTTTTTCAGAGATAGCAGAGGTTAACAAGTATCAACAAGTTATAACAGTGCAGTAAATGACCCCACACAAGAGTGCTAGGCCAAAGACAGATAAAATGCAAGTTTTGAGAAAAAAACGATTTTAAAAATAAGTGCAAACAGGAAATTCAGTAAACAGCTCTAGGTTGTGCTCTAAATACAGTTACTAATGCAGAAATCAAATTTAACAAGCCAGAAAATGCTCACAATAGGCGGCTATGCAGAAAAACTTAGCAAATAAACAAGGGAAAAATACTTAAAGTCTCAAAAGTGGCTCCTTTCTTTTCTCAGCGTTTTCTCCTCTTGGTGGGTGCTTAAAGTAGGACAGAGATGAATGACATTTGTAGAATTATACAGAAATATGTTAAGATTGTAATATCAAATGAAATCAGGAGAAAATTGCTAGTCCATGGGCACATGGGTGCTGAAAAGTTCAATAGAATGGACCGTGAGGTAAATCACAGACAGAATAAACAAACACAGTACAAATAAAGTGGTATGTTGTCTAACATGTCTTTGATATCAGCTCAGTCATCTTAATGAGGTGCCAAAGCTTATCAAAAAGTAAGACCTGACCTTTTTACTTATAAACAATCAAGGTGTCTTACTAGCTCAACAGGTAGCATGCTTGCCATTGGTGCTGGAGGTTGTTACAGAGCCTGCACTTTTGATTAATTTTCCAACACTGACACTGCAATGCAGCAAAAGGAGAATGTACATTCCTTTGGATAACACATTAAACTGTGGCAGCTGAAGTAGAAGTTAAATTTGGAGATTGTTAAGAACACTGGATAGTGTAAACAAACAACATAAACTTTGCAGTAGTGGCTTAATTAATATTTACCATTTGTCAGTATCTCTCAATTACCTGCATTGCAGCAATAATATATATAGTTTATTGCCTTGTATAAAATCATTTGGAAGTACTGGTGATTTAATATAAAACTAATAATGTACACTGTTTACCTATTTAGAATCTAATAGTAGTAATTAACAGTTTTTTGATGGATTTATTTGCTGTAATAAGAAGCAATCAGAGAGTAAGAGGGGGATTACCTCTCAACTGTACATATTTTTGCAGAATGTCCAGATTTTTGCCTCGTATTTTTGGTCTGTTTCTCTTAAAATTGTGGTTTTCTGGCAAGTCATTGAGGTTTGAAGTCAGAAAATAATGACAGACATTTGAGTTTCAGACTTCATACCCCCCAGGAAAAAAAATCATGCTAATGCAACACAGGTTATTCTATCAACTTTCTAAGTCTGTAAGAACAATGTTTAAAAAGTGTCTCTATTTTGGGGCCTTTATCCCCCCATTATTTATGGCATTGTTCAGATTTCTTGCTCTAAGAGGTCGAGAGGTATGAATGCAACTCCCCTTATAAACTGGCATTAGAGAAAACAAAGTTTGAATGTACTGTTCATCGGGAAATCTGGGATTCACTTGCATTCGTACTTCTCAATGTTTTAATTTAAGAATTCTGAACAAGGCCAAAAATAATGGTAAGTCTGTGATGACCCACCACTGGACCAGTAATCAAGGAGCCTCAATCCTCACCACTGGCACCAGTGGGTAGATGTTCACTGGGATGATAACAGGTACTCACAGAGTATTTCCAGATGCAGCTCTCTGCATTAAGTGCAATTTCCCTTAAGAGCGTACAGAGACCACAGTCAGTCCGGGGCTGGTTTCTCCCTCTTTCTCCAGATACCTAATAAGACTCCCCACTGGCACAGCTATAGAGTTGAGTCCTTAGCCAGGGTTTCAAGCCAAGTCCTCCAACTCTCTCTCTCTGTCCAACCAGATATGCTGACAAAGATGTACCATCGAACATGCATTCAACTGAAGTCATCACTGATGTGGACAATTTACACTACATCTTCAATGATTCACAGAGCACAGCTAACAGCAGGTGTGTTTTTTCTTCTCACAGGAGGACCCATTACGTCTACATGAATAATAATGCTTGGTAAACTGAAACAGTTTACTTAGTCTGTCATTATACTCCAGTTAATGGCTAAGAAAATAATTAGAATCAAGAATATGTTAATTTCTTAGGTGAATACCAGACTAACTACCTTGAAGAACCATTTTAAGCCTAGTCGATAACCCAAGTCCAGAATCAAATCTTATGTCTATGAGGTGAAGATCTTAACCATTATGAGAAACTTACCCATGTACCATTGTCAACATTTTAGATGTAGATTGCCTTTAGATCTTAAAAACTTGTACCTCCTGATCTTCTCTGCTACCAGAAAAATGGAAGCATAGTCATTCAAAACTTCTGTCTTCTACACTTGAAAAAGTAAGGCTTCTCTAATAACATTTTCTTAGCATGTTACAGTAGCTAGTTACTATTTCCATCTGATAACATTAACTGTTCATTATGAAGTAATTATGATATATCACTTTCTCTTTATATAGCAGAAAATTATGTCTCTACACCAGGCAAGTAAATCTCTGTCTTGGTTAAGTTAACATTTCTGTTGTTTTATCTGTAACTAAATTATTTTGTTCCTTTGCTAAATCAGCTTAGTTAAAACTAGCCAAGTAGGACTTAGCAGTAGAAACACACCTGCAGTGGGAGCGTTGCTTGTGCTTTACAGGCCTGAGTGCCTAGTCTGAACTGGTTTGCTACGGATCTGCTTACTGATTGGATTGCTCTTGGGTCCTTCATTCTTTATATCAGTGTACATTTGATCTGTTGTAGGCTATTATGGCCTAATGCACTGGGAGCACTTCCTGATTACATTTTAAACAAAAGAAATCAAGCTACTAAGTTTCTCTACACCAGATAAGTAAATTTCTGTCTTGCTACTGTTAATATACTTCTGTTGTATTTTTATCCAACCATCCCTCCCTTTTGTTTTTGTGGTGTTAAATAGACAGCATATCTGTATTCTGCCCATTGCTTACCAGATTACTAATGTCCCCATTTCATTGTTACTATCAGCTGTATACTGTACTTAAATACTTCTTCCCTTCCACTGATTTTCATAGATCCAAATATTGACTGCCCACCCAGCCAACCAGTTTTGCTGTTGTGTACCCTCCCTCACTATAAATTGTCTCTGGTAACTCCTCCTAGTCTCATCTCAGATGGCTCCTCCCCTTAGACAGCTAAAGTTAAAGTTAACCTTCTTATCTTCCAGCCTGCCTAGTATGTCATGCACTTCTGGAAGGTTTACTTCTTTTCCCTATTTCTTTTAAAATCTGCCCATCCTAGTGTTGTACATAGACCAAAAGCAATGTCTTTTGGCTTTTCCCAGTTAGGGGTCACCACAGTGGATCACTGGGCCACAGATTGATTGGCAGTAGAGTTTTTATGGTGTTGGTTGTCATCTTGGCACCCAACCTTCAGAGATGGCATACATACATACATACATACATACACACACACACCTACCTGTGTTTCTTTAAATTTCACTCAACTGCAGGGAGGATATGCAGACTCCGCACAGACAGTGCTCCAGCTGAGAATCAAACCAGAGAACCTCTTGCTGTGAGGCAACAATGATAACTGTTGGACCACCAGACTCTTCCTACAAATCCACTTCAATACCATTCATTTAGTGCATCTTCTCTAGTTTATATGCATTTATTGTGAGCTGAATCAAAAATTGCTTTGGTTTAAGCTGTAGTGAGTATAGGGGAAGAGCTAAGCCATTTCTGGACCGCTAACTGCTTGTAGAGCCTTGAGTTAGGTTGCTTTGGCTAGTGGCCTTTTTTTACTTTTTTTGGTACTTCTCTGCTACTATAAGTTGGCTGTGTAGCAAGGTGCTGCTCCTCACTTGACTGTTTAACTGTACACTGTATAGACACAGACACTAAAAGCCACAGCTTCCTGCATATACCCAAATAGCTTTCAGGCTAATTTGTTGTAAACTTCTCAAGTGCACCCATACACTGTTACACACACAGGAGCTTAAAACCAATAATCTTGTCACTGATTGCAGCCTTACTTAAATATCACCCTAACTAAACTATTCAATGCTCCCTTATTGCCACCCCCCCTTATAGCCTACTATATTAATGCCAGAAACTATGGATCTGAACTTTATTACTGTCTCTGTAGCCATCTTAGTAGAAATTGTCTCACATTTACTGACAACCACCTAATTCTCAAACAATGCTACAGTAAGTGAGAGTTGCAGTTACACACAGTCAATGGAGGCAAGACACTAACACATATACAAAACAGGTTGTCAAAAAAATACAATACCACACAACACTTACCACACACACTACAGGACAAACCCATAATCCCATATATGCTGAAGCTCTTAAAAGTATTCTACAAAAACCTCAAAGGGCTCCTAAATACAGAAATTACAATAAGTATTTTTTTAAAAACACACTAACAAAGCTACATCCACCATGTCATATTCAGCCTCACCTCACAGTATCTCAACATCTAAGCCCATAAGGCAGACCACCACACAACCCAATATTTTGGTCATGAGTAACTCCATTGTGAGGCATACCAATGTTCCAGTGGTTTTTCCAGTGTGAAGCAGTAGCAAGTGTTATATGTTTTTTATTTAGTATTATTATGTTTGAGGACTGGAGCCTGGTCTTGCAAAGCCTGTTATAACATGTTTCTGGACTGGAGTCTGGCCCTACAAACCTTGTTATAACATGGCTGTGGACTGGAGCCTGGCCCTACAAAGCCTATTATAACAAGTTTGTGGATTGCAGTCTGGCCCTACAAACTGTGCTTTAACATGTTTGTGGATTGGAGCCTGGCCTCACAAAGTCTGTTAAAACATGCTGTTGAAACATTTGTTAACTGGGGTCTGGCCCTATAAACCTTGATGTAACATGGCTATGGACTGGAGCCTGGCCCTACAAAGCCTATTTTTATAACATGTTTGTGGACTAGAGTCTGGCCCTACAAGCCTTGTTATAACATGGCTGTGGACTGGAGCCTGGATCTACAAAGCCTATTATAACAGGTTTGTGGACTTGCAGTCTGGCCCTACAAACTGTGCTTTAACATGTTTGTGGATTGGAGCCTGGCCCTACAAAGCCTTTTAAAACATGCTGTTATAACATTTGTGAACTGAAGTCTTGCCCTACAAAACTTGTTATAACATGGCTGTGGACTGGAGCCTTGCCCTACAAAGCATATTATTATAACATGTTTGTGGACTAGAGTCTGGCCCGACAAACCCTGCTTTAACATGTTTGTGGATTGGAACCTGGCCCTTCAAAGCCTGTTATAACATGTTTGGAAATTCTTAGCCCAATGACTTTCCTGACAGTGCATGCTTCTTTGTGAGTGGGGTATTCTGAACTTGTCTAAAGAAATAATCCCTGGTGTTGACTTTTCTGAAGAAGACTTCATTAGACCTACTTAAATGGAGAACTTCCATCATGTTTCAAACCTTCCACTTAGTGCAAAAATTGCCAGAAGATGAGCTATAGAATGCTGCATTCCAGTTTGACTTCACATGGTCTCCATCCTCAACAGTCAGGATTTAGGTCTAGACTTAGTCCTGAGACAGCCCTACTAAGGATTTATGAATGATATTTGGGGAGTGAGATCATCAATAATCAAACATCTTGATTCTCTTTGATCTATTGGAAGCATTTAACAATGGTGACTATCCTTCTCGACTGCCTGCATTCCCACTGTGGATTTTCAAACACTGCCTTCACCTGACTCACCTTTTGCTTGGATGGGTACTTTCAATGGGTGATTTTGGAAATAAATTCCTCCTCAAACTACTAACAAACTTGTCTGACTCCACAGTATTCAACTTTAGTCTTACTGTTGTTCAGACTTTGTATGACAAACTTGCCTTGAACTTTTGCTACCAGATTTGACGTGGAAAACAGCATTACAACATCTCGAAAGTGCTGAGTGTAGTGCAGTGTGTTTGCAGAGCGTACAACACACTACAAGAGTATATGCTCACCTCGATAACTGCCCTAATCCTCCAAACCCTTACAACAACCAATCACCTTATTCT
Organism: Protopterus annectens; assembly: GCF_019279795.1. Classification (NCBI taxonomy): domain Eukaryota; kingdom Metazoa; phylum Chordata; order Ceratodontiformes; family Protopteridae; genus Protopterus; species Protopterus annectens. The sequence goes on from NC_056741.1 coordinate 410,099,426, forward strand.
AGTTATCTCACTTTCTGAGCTAATTCAACCTAATGCATGCCTGAGCCTTGCAGTTTGTGGACATATCTATCTACTAACGACATTAGATCTAGCATTGCTACTATTATTGTATCCTGCTATGTATTTCTTAATCTGGCTGATTGTTTTGGTACTCTGCTATATTGTATCCTTGCTATGACAGCATCTATGGTGCCATTTCTTAACCAGCAGGTCACACTACACCTTTCTGCCTGCTGTTTTTAAATGTATCTAAGGCACACACTTTGTTGCATTAGTTCTTTTCTGCAATACTGTATCACCTGAGCCTGCTGTTGGAAAGTTGTACCAGATGTCTCTGGTAACACTTTGATTTTTGCATTAACTGTCACTTGGAATCTTGAAATCATTTGGCAACTGACTACGGCTATAAACTGTTAACAAGCTGCTTTCTGTGCCTGATGGTTGGAGTCCCTCAACCTCCAGTTGCCTAACTATGTGACTCTGAGCAAGTCACTTAACCAGACAGAGCTCTCAGTCTGAGTTTGAAAAAGATCCATGGAGATCAGTGCTCTACCTTGGTTAAAAAAAACAAGTTTTTACCTATGGAATATTGTACTGTGGTATCTGTGCCTGCCGTTGACCTGTTCATTAATAATTTGGTACTACACTGAACATTGGACTGGAATACCATACCGTGACAGCCATGCCTGCTGTTCAGGCACTGTTATATTATACTGCATTGAACATCTTTTAGATTATTCTGCTGTGACATCCATGTCTGCTCTTCAGTTAATCCTTATAAAATTGTATTGTATTAAGCTGTACTGAGCTGTAGTGTATTGAGATATCTTGAGTTGTACTGTACTGTGCTATATAATATTGTACTTTAGTGTGATATAATATACTGTACTGCACTGTTTAGTATGTTTCCTATTCCCTTGTATATTATACAGATCTCTCTCACTTTTGAATAGATCAAGGGTCATAAAAAATTCCATAACATAGCAAACCATTTACCACCAGGCATTTCTAGATTAAGGTTGTTTCATCTGTCTGTGCTCCATCTGTTGCTAGCCTTCTAGCATGAGGCACCCAGGAGCAGTGTACAAACTGCTGCATGTTTATTGAAATCCATCTGCTATTATCACAAGATGAGTCCACGTATGATAGGTGCAAATACTTGGTTGTCAGTATCCATATTAACACTACATCCACATACCACCAGACAGCTACAAAAGCATCCTATGCCGATGTTTCAAACAACACTTCCAAAATTACAAAGACTTCCTAGGGACAGCACTGTAAATCCTTGCACCTCAGCTAATCCTCAGCAGCACAGTAGCGCCCTTACTGTACT
>NC_056741.1:410105761-410123261 GCF_019279795.1 Protopterus annectens
CATCTCTCCTCAGCACATGTCCAAACCAACGTAATCGTGTCTCTCTGGCTTTGTCTCCAAAGCTTCCAACCTGGGCTGACCCTCTAATATACTTATTCCTAATCCTGTCCATCCTCGTCACACCCAGTGCAAATCTTAACATCTTTAATTCTGCCACATCCAACTCAAACTCCTGCCTTTTTGTCAATGCCACTGTCTCCAACCCATATAACATAGATGTTCTCACTACCCTCTTGTAGATCTTTCCTTTCACTCTTACAGGTACTCATCTGTCACAAATCACTCCTGACACTCTTCTCCATGCACTCCATCCTGCCTGTACTCTCTTCTTCACCTCTCTTCCACACTCACCGTTACTCTGAACTATTGACCCCAAGTATTTAAACTCATCCATCTTCGCCACCTCTACTCCTTCAATCCTTACCATTCCTCTATCCTCCCTCTCATTCACACACATATATTCTGTCTTAGTCCTGCTGACCTTCATTCCTCTTCTCTCTAGAGCATATCTCCATCTCTCCAGGGTCTCCTCCACCTGTTCCCTACTCTCACTACAGATCACAATGTCATCTGCAAACATCATAGTCAATGGAGACTCCTGTCTGATCTCGTCTGTCAACCTGTCCATCACCATTGCAAATAAGAAAGGGCTCAGAGCTGATCCTTGATGTAACCCCACCTCCACCTTAAACGCATCCGTCACTTCCACCGCAGACCTCACCGCTGTCACACTACCCTTGTACATATCCTGTACCACTCTTACAAACTTTTCTGACACTCCTGACTTCCTCATACAATACCACAACTCCTCTCTAGGCACCCTGTCATATGCTTTCTCTAAGTCTACAAAAACACAATTCAACTCCTTCCGACATTCTCTGTACTTCTCCATCAACACTCTCAGAGCAAAAATATATGAGACCACAATACCTTGAGGAAAAGGGAATATTCTGAGAAAAGGTTATCATAAACTTAGTATATGTAAGTCTGCATTTTTGGCCATTGAGTCTTCATATTATGAGAATCAGCATCACGTGTCCTGACATTTCAAATTTCTGGTTACCTTTGGATAATTTCCATGTTCAACACCATGCGGCACACATTTAGTCCTTAGTATCTGACAAATTCAATCATGTGTCCTCAGGCAGAAAAAATGACAAACATATGAAAATAATACTATGGAAGTGATCCTGAGGACCATCAAATGCCTAGTCTTTAAACCAAAAGCTATTACAAGTTCCTACTTCCATTTTCAATCAGTTAATAGTGCTCACCTCCCATACTGAGCAGGGCTATACATGATAAACCTGATTTAAATTTGTGTCTGCTCATCCAGTCGTTACAACTAGCCTTAAAGTTAGTCAGAATAGTACTTGATTTGACCTGTACAGTTAATTTATTCCATGTCCAGGCTATGCATTGAGTTAGGTACTTATTTTGCCAGCACATCTTGTTTATTTGTTGGTGTAGACTTAGGTCCCTAGTACAGGTGTTTGCAGAGCCACTGGATTTGCAAAGAAATACGAGGTCAAATAGGACTGGGACTTTCATGGCTTGAAAAGCACAACACAGTTGACCTCAGAGTGGCCTGTAGGCAAATGAGCATAAGGATAGTCTTTCTAATCTATTGGGATAGTTGATGAATGCACGACCCTTAATTTTCTTGGTTAAGTACCTTTGAAACCTTTCCTGTTGAGTTATATACATGAATATAGACATACCAAACATTTAAGAATCATTCACACTCACATCTAGCCTTCATGCTGTGATTACCACTATCCAGTGGGATTTTATGTGTAGGCATTGACTGAGAAACCATAGGGACAGCTAAGATATTTATTACTGATGTTGATAGCTGTGTATCACAGACACTTTGTTTGGATATTCTGCAGAAGAAAAAGAAGAAACTTACGTGAATATCAGTAACAAAGTCAGAAATGTTATGCAAGTCTGAACCAGTGCTTGTACATTGCACAAATTTACACATGTGGGCAAAGCACTTAAAACTCACAGACCTCCTGTCTGGCACTAGTGATGTGTCATACAAATGCTTCCTACAGATGTTTACGAGTCAAAATTCATAGTCATTTGCTTATGTGGTGTTTGGTGCATAAAAGATGACTGCCCACCACCTGCAGCTGTGTGCTGTAGTTGTAGGTCCCTTGTCTTCCTCTTGGCCTCATTCCTTATGTTCACTCATCTGTGGCCCTCAAGGTATCAGGTAACATGTTAGAAGTAACCTTAGCCTAGAGTGTGTCACTCACCTATCACCATGACAAATGGAAAGTTGTTCAGCACTAGTATTGATGACTAGCTGGTAAATGCACCCAAAGCCATTTAGCCAAGAATAGTTATCCAATCAGAACCTTTACCGATCTTCTCCAAAAACCTTCAGTGAATAATTGTGACCTCAGAGTTTGTTATATGGGATGATGGAGGAGGTCTTCCTCTTCATATAGGGTATGTGGATCTTTACTCCTCACATTAAATGTTTTAAATTAGTTATGGTAGAAGTTCTGGAAATTTTCTGACTGTTTAGCAAGACTCGAGAGAATGGGCTTTGTAAAATCAGTAAAGTATCATCATTTCCTGAATAATTTATTTATTCTCCTAAAAAAAGTTAAACTTTCACTTCTTGATACACTCAGCATCATATATCAATGACACCATACAGAGGAGACATTTGCAACTCTGCGCCTATCTGTGGCATCAAAACAACAACAGCAATATGCAGGCCTGAATGAGACATTTGTCACTGCAAACAGAGTAGCACAGTGAATTTATGAATTGCAGTCACACTCAATTAGTCATATTGGCTTGAGCTGGCATTTGTCTGTGTTTTCCTTATCTTAGTTTTCAGTGGTCTAAAGTTGGCTCACTTCAGAGAAGGAGTGAGGTAGGCATGAAACTCTCTGCCAGTGATAACTCTTGTAAGTGCAATGACCTCAGAGTGAGAACAATAAAATAAGGGAGTATGCGGCCAAAGTCTCCTACATGGGGGTAGAGAAGGGCTTGCCTCCTACAATAAATGTTTTCTTTATTATCAGAGTTGTTCGCAAAGTAACAAATTCAGATGCATGCATTATGAGAATGTGGATACTTGAGTTGTCATTTATGAGTTCTTGTGATTGAACTAAGTATGTTACAAGCCAATATGTATCAGGCATACACAGTAAATTCTGAATCACAGGCATGAGAAATGTTCATTTACAAAATGCAAAACAGTAGGGTGTCAAATAATCCTGTAGACTGCATGACCACACACAGATAAACACACTTGTACGTGCACACACATAGGCCTGTATACATACACACACACACACACACACACACACACACACACACACACACACACACACACACACACACACACACACACACACACACACAAACACACACACATGCAAAGACTATATGGAATGATGGAATGACTAACAAATCTACAAGACTGTCTAGCTACGCACAGCGATCCTGTATAAACTTTAAATACAACAGTGCACATGCATCCCACGCCATGAAATGGGTATCATATAACTCGAATCATAGGCAAATCAGATCCGAAGTATGGGATAAATCAGTACAGTACAGTAACTGCATAAGAGCTGAGAGCAATAAAGTGCACACTGCATTCCATTGCCATGGTGGTAGGGTTGCCACCTTTTCAAATGGCCATAGTGGGACATTTTTGGGATACACATCAGATTTTACAGGCCGACACATACCCACGGTCAGTACAAAGGATAGAACTTTACTTTTTTGCCTAAATAAAAGCTTATTCTTGTAGCAGTTTAGTTGCTTATCCTGTTTCTTGTAACATTTAGGTATTTTAGATACAGAAATAACTATTTTATGCAACTATTACATAAAATATGAGACATAATTATGTCCTACAATCTCAGGACATTTGCCATTTTTAATATTTTTGGTCAGGACACAACCGCCCAAAGAGGGACTGTCCCTCGCAAAGTGGGACAGGTGGTAACCCTACATGGTGGTGCCTGCATGTGACAGTGATCCTACCCTTGCACAAGACATAACCAGCTGCATACTGCAGTCTTTTCATACCTTCCATTCCTGGTTATAGGCATGACTACAGTGGAAGTGTGACCTTCTATACTGGAGTCCAAACACATTACTGTTATTACAGCTAAGCAGTCACCAGTAACGGTGGGCAAGCCTGGGATTTTTGATTTCAATGAGCCTACTAAGAGTCAAGTCAGTGCAGAAAATCAGAGTAGATGCTAGGTTGCACATTTCTAAGACTGGTGGCCCTGAGGAGATTTTTTTAAGCAAAAAAAAAAAAAAAATATATATATATATATATATATATATATATATATATATATATATATGTGTGTGTGTGTGTGTGTGTGTGTGTGTGTGTATCTACATACATATAAATAGTTACAGCCAAACACACATAGCCATTGCCAGCATTCACGCAAATGAATGAATGCTGATGCTTTCAGTACTTTCAGTCATAACACTTTTTATTTGCCAGCAGTAATACTATGATGATCCTGTGGTTTCATGTACAAAATGCCTTCTCATTACACTTCCTAACAGCTTGCACCCGAGGTATGACTGCTGAATCCTACACAAATTCACTTTATAAGCACTTACATGAGTGAATGGATCATGCAATCCCTAACAGAACCAAGATGCTATCCTCCAAAAAAAAAAAGAAGCCAATCTGGTGGTCCTCTGCCATAAACAAACTCTACAACAGAAGAAAGAAACTGTTGGAAAAAAAGAGTAAAATCCCATGATTGGAGGAACTCCCTGGTCAGCCTCAGTAAGAAGCTGAAATCCCTCATAAAATCCTCCAAAACTAGTTACGAAAACAAAATCATCACTGATTCTAAAGACAACCACAAAGCATTCTATAGCTATGTCAAGAATCTCAATGGCAATACTCAGATCTGCTCTGAATTACAGCACAGTGGTGTTAAATACACAGAACCAACTGATATTGCCAACATCCTGGCAGATAGGCTCAGTGCTAGCTCCCTACCCTCACCCCCTAAAGGGTCCATGTCTATACCAGAAGAATGCAAAGTTCCTCTAATCACAGCTGCATAGGTAAAAAACACACTCTCTAAAGCCAAGAACACAGCATCCATGGGACCTGACAACATCCCAGGCTGCGTTCTACATGAACTACAGAACAAACTGGTACCCCACCTAAGTACCATGTTCAATCATAGCCTCACCTTAGGCTTTGTGCACACTGAATTGCGCACAGCAACAGTTATCCCACTCCACAAAGGGGGAGCCACTATGGACCCCGGGAACTACCACCCCATTAGCCTGATGAGCTTAGTCTGCAAGGCTATGGAATGTATCATCATGGAACTTATAAACAATGATATTGGTAATCTCCAAACTCTGGACCCTACCCAGTTCAGGTTTGAAAAAGGCAGATCATGTCTCCTAAACCTGATAGACTTCTTTGAAGCGGTCACCAAAGCCGTAAATGAGGGTAAGGTGGTTCACACAGCCTATCTAGATCTCACCAAGGCTTTTGACACCGTCCCCCACTCTGGAATTATAGATAAACTCATTAAACTAGGTATAAATCCCTATGTCACAAGATGGGTTGCCAACTGGCTCACTGACAGAACCCACACTGTGAAAGAAGCAGACTCCAAATCCGACTTCAGACCAGTGACAAGTGGAGTACCACAGGGTTCAGTCCTGGGTCCTCTCCTATTTGGTATCTACTTCTCTGAAGTACAGGCTAACACAGAAGGTCTTTGGCTAAGGAGCCATAATCGAAACTCCTAACAATGTGGACATCCTACAAAAGGGCCTCACTAAGACAGATGCCTGGTGTCAAAGCCATGGCCTCAAGCTCAGTGCCAAAAAGTGCATTGTCATCCCTTTTGGTAAAAACTCTGTACCCAAGAACTACCACATAGGCGGTAGTCTACTTAACACCAAAAGTGCGATAAGAGACCTTGGGACACAGGTGGACAGTAGTCTCTCCTTTGGTAATCACATTGCCACAGTAGTCAGGAAATCCTTCTACGTGACACACCTCATCACAAAAGGTTTCTCATCCAGGAAAAAAGAGGTCATTGTTCCCCTCTACTCGTCACTCATTAGTCCCATTATAGAATACAGTGCCCCTTTTGGTATGTACCTCACAAGACATCTACAACAACTGGAAAGGCCGCAGAAATACCTCACAAAGAGGATTACTGGCCTCAAACAGATGCCCTACGCAGACCGTCTCAAATACCTCCAGCTTTACTGCGTCACATATTGCCTACTCAGAGGCGATCTCTGCCTAACATATGAAGCTATGTCAAACCCAGAGCTGTTGGACATGCTACACTTAAAAAAATCCCAATCCCTCTGCGCTACACGCTCTAGGGACCCAAACCTTGTCACCACAATAAACAGAACATGCTGGAGGGATAGATTCCTGTCACAGAGACTTCCCATACTCTGGAACAAACTATCTATCTATATCAAACAAAGCTCCTCATTAGCACTCTTCAAGAAAAATCTTGATGATTGGATGGGAGATAGGAAATTCACCCTGGGGATCACTTCTGTGTCTCTGCTCAACAGGGGCACATGAAAATTATTTTCTTGGGTGGTGAAAGCCAGGGTACTTTTTTGGCTAGTCTTATATAAGCTCTAGGGCCAATAGCCTAGTACCTACCTATGAACCTATGAACCTGTACAACAATCCATGACTGCATCTTAAAACAACTGCATCTGTCATTTTTTAAACAAGTTTTATTTATAGTGCAAAACTTTATACAATGTAGCTTACTGCTTACATAGGCATCTTTAAATGTCTGTCAGAGGTTAGCCACATAAACCCAGCTCAAGTCCTCTAGATGTTAAAACCAGCATGTATGTGCTGAATTCAGACTAACAATTTCAAATTATTACCTCAATTATAGTCACAATCCAGCATAAATATTAACTGCATTGACACTTTAACCTGCTTTCAAATTTGAAGTAAAATAAAAAAATATAAATAAATAAAAACTATATGAACAGCAGTGAGTGTTATAACTTGAAACCAATCTAAGAGTGTTCAGTATTGTATTTCAATCATTAATTCTGCTGCACCTTTACTACTAACAATATTGCTCTCAATTTTTATTTTTCTAGAACAATTCAACCAGGGTGACCTTCTTCTTCTGTGCTTATCCTACCTCCCAGTGAAAACTAATTCCTCCCATTTCCAATCTCTATATTATCTTTGATCAGAGCTGCCCTTTTTTCTAGTCATAGCTGTAGTCTAGTTATTGTTTTTTTGCCATTAACATTATAATCCCCAGTAACTTTGTAATATGTCCTGGTAATTTCCCATTCTCCCTCCACAGCTTCAAAAAGTGATTCATCTCCCTTATTTCAGTTGTTTTCCTTCTTGTATCTCCCAAGTAAGTCCCTTACAGTTCTTCTAAACCTGCAATTCAGCAAAATCTCAGAAAATCTGCCACCTGTCCCCTATTCTCTCACCCTGACATCCCCGAAAAGTAAATAACCTGCCAATCTTTTGTAGAGTGTCAAAATACTTGTAGACATTCTTCAATGCAAATATCCTAAATTTCCTACTTTTAACTGCTATGCTTAGCATGTTACATACACAATTCCAGTTCTTCCAGGTTATTTCCTTTGTCAGTAATCTTTCCTATCCTACTTTTACCCTATTCTATTTTGTATCTTGTGGAATTACAACTGAATTGGTGTGAACACACTTGTGCCAGTGAATTATTTTTCATGCTCTGTGAGGAACTGTGACTGTTTTTTATTTTGCTGGAAGTGTTTTATCCTGTTGGAGCTGTGCTTGGTCGAACGGACTGCACAGGGAATAAATTGTTGCTTTGGGAGCGGTAGTGTCTATTTCTGTTTGTGCACTAACCTCTCAACAGATGCCTGTATTGGGTGTTCTACCTTCTCTGCCCCCCAGAAGGCCTCCGGCATTTGTCTTTGTCCTGTCCCTTCATTCCTTTCTAGTACCATTTCCTTCCATATTGCTGAATACTGATCGTCTTCATACTGCATCATTCTATCCCAGTATGTAGTCTGCAAGTTTTTTATTACATCTAGCACTGCTAAGTCCCCTAACTTACTATGCACTACTACTTTCTCCCATGTCAACCTCGTGGGAAACCATGACCAATATAAATCTCTCATGCAGTTTCTCTCTTATCTTTTCTTGTACAGATTTAACTCTTTTAAATTCTCAGCTGATAGAGAAAGTTGTGAGATATACCAATGGGCTTCCACTGAGGCTCAGATTCTGTAGAGGTTTCTTTGATAAGGATGAATTCACATTCTAAACAAAACATGTTCAGAAAGTCCAAAATTTATTGCATGGAAAAGAGCATTTAGTGCTCAAGTAAGTTTGTATTTGAGACCATGCACCCAGTCTGACACCATAGGCGTAAGTATTAAGCGTACACATTGTCAAAATGAATGACTGTAAAGACATTATACGTTACATGCATTCAACAGGTGCTACTCAGCTGCACTGCTGGAGTCACACAGCATACAAACCCATTTTCTGCTAACTTTCTTTAAAGAAACAGCTGCAGCATCATTGCTGCATGTAATGCATATGCTTACATATGTGTGAATGGTGCAGCTATCTCATTTGGAAGAGTTTAAATATCTTGGGGGCTTGTTCAGGAGTGAGGGGAGCTAGAATGAGGAACTGATCACTGGAGTGATGCTGCAGCTTTACTGTAGGTATTGCACTGGACTGTGGTGGGGAGCACAGAGAAGAATTATAGGATGAACCTCTCACTTTACTGGACAGTCTATCTCCCACAATCACCTATGGCCATGAACTTTGGGTAGTGACTGAAAGGATACAAGGATAAAAATAAACATCAGAAACAAGGTTCTGTCTACTGTACCTGGGCTCATTGCTCTTGAAAGTGACAAGAACTTGGTGAAATGGCAAGACCTGAGGGTGCAGTCACTGCTCCATTGTGTTAACAAGAGTTGGTTAAACTGGTTGGGCACCTTGTAAGGATGCTCCTGGATGCCTTCCTTGAGAAGTGTGCCAGGTTCGACCCCACTGAGAGGAGGCCTCAGGAGAGACTTAGGACACTTTGGAGTAATTATAGATCACTATTTGTATAGCAGCACTTTAAGATCCCACAGGACACACTGGAGACTGTTGCTGTGGAAGGAGGTCTAGGTTACTGTACTCAGCTTGCTAACAGCCTGAATCTCATCATAGCAAGCCATTTACAAAATGATAATAATAATGACTATAATCCCCATGGATTCACAATGACTTGTTAAAGTCAAGCTCCCAGCAAAAATACTGGACAAGTCAAAATTGTTGAAAGGTAAACATACCAAACTGCTTGCAAAATAATTTTAAACATTCCTTCTAGCAGAAGGCAAGCCCTTCAGCACTCCCTGTGTTGGGGAAATGTATCCCTTTACCCCCTTACTTATATACATACTAACTCAATGGTCACTCAGCATCAAGGAAATAAGATAGCACTCAGTAAGGGTGAACAATGCTCATTCAACTTCGGTATCATGGTAGAGGTGATACACATGTAAAAACATCCAGAAAGGTTTTTTTGTGTTTGACTTGTCTGGTTTCCTTAAGAGAATGCACATGAAGAAAGGATTGCAGGACTGTGTGTCTGTGTGTGTGTGTGTGTGTGTGTGTGTGTGTGTGTGTGTGTGTGTGTGTGTGTGTGTGTGTATGTGTGTGTGTGTGTGTGTGCTACAAGACGTGTGCGTGTGCGTGTGTGTGTGTCTGTGTGTGTGCGTGTGCGTGTGTGTGTGTGTGTGTGTGTGTGAGCGTGTGCGTGTGTGCATGTGCGTGTGTGCATGTGCGTGTGTGTCTGTGTGTGTGTGTGTGTGTGTGTGTGTGTGTGTGTGTGTGTGTGTGTGTGTGTGTCTTTAAAAACACACTACTATCTCCAGCAGGTTAATGCAGTGGGGCAGCATTTGCCATCTATGAACTGTAGATATTATCTGAGGCATATTGCTTGTCATATTCTGTTATAATGATACTAATACAACAGAAGCATGCCCATTTAAAATATGCAGTGGCTACACTTGATGTGTCCTAATGCATTAGTACACTGATGCTTCTCTTAGTTACGCATAGAAATGATGGTGACATACTGCTGATTAAAAAAAAAAAAAAAAAATATATATATATATATATATATATATATATATATATATATATATATATATATATATATATACACATATCACACTGTTGCTGACAAGAATGCATGGATGTAGACATAGCATGGAACATGACATGAGTGTTGAATGCAGTGCAGAAATGGGGCAATGGACACAACTAGGGTGCACTGACTTGCAGACATATACGCCATCTACTTATGCATATCACTACAGTTTATATTCTAGCTGTAGGGAACAACTATAGGTTTGGTGTATGGTGTATGCAGGAAGTTCATGCATGGTTTGGGCTCATGCATAGCATTGCCATATATCTTCCATAACAATGTGATTTTTTTCTTGTGCAATAACAGCATCCAATGCAGTTCATGTGTTATTTTTATACAAACTTGCTGCTGACAATGTGAAACAGTTGCTTATATATCATACCATCATAGACTATTATTTCATGATATACTGTAAAACTGCACCATTGTTGATGGCAATGACCATTTTAGCCATAGCTATGTATGATATTAACAGACAGCTTGTAGGACGAGGTGGACAACATGACATATATGTCACTGTTTGGAATAGTCATGGTTCTGTTAGGGTACTGACAAAAACAGATGTTGCTGTTTATGTTGTTTTGACAGTGAATATTGAACATTTACATATTCTATATACATTACAGGTGGGTATTATAGTGTGCATTAGATGTGTGCACTTGACATCAGTGGTGGTGTTGTAGCTCTGCAGAATGCACATGTGGAGCATTTTGGCATGTATTTGTTTTGCTTTCTTGACATATATATTGTCCAAGGATGTTCATTAAATATGTTTTACTGTTAAATATTTGCAGTTATCTGGCATACTAACTTATGATGTTGTTTACTTTTTGCTGTATCATATGACATTTTTTTAGCCACTTAGTCATTGTACAACATATGAAGAACACATCAAACATAATTAATTCACCAGCTAACAAATCTAGCAGCACAATGAAATTCTACACAGTTAATAACAAATAGCTAAATATGTCTTTAACCAGAGCAATAGCTAAGTAATAACTCCCGGTATTATAATGAATATGTGCCACAGACAACATAAAGTCCTGGGTGAAAGGACAATTCTTAACATTCTTTTCAGTATTTCCTTTTAAATTGTTCAGGAATGTTGCATAGCAACTTTTTGAATCACTCAGTTGCACATTATGCGTGGTGTTCCTTAACTTTTTTGGGTCAGTGATAAGTTACTAGTCTCTTGTTGCTCAGACTATCATAGGGATGAGACATAAAATCTACCTTTTCAGGTTCCACACTGACAGCAGTGTGGGGATTTTCCATGAGAAGAGACGTAGGTTATTAGTGCTGCCATATGCAATGGCCATAATCTAAACTTCATTTGTAGGCCAATGGTGCTCTCATGAGTTGCCACAAAGCACATCAGGGGTGCTTATACCAATCTAAATAGCATGAAAAATCTTTGTGTAGTGAAGTCTGGAAGAGAAAAGACTGCTGAGAACTTCGAAAACCTATGCATTCACTACCTACAGACACATACGCATCATATTTATATGAGTCTAGAAATATGTTCTTAATACTTCTCGTGGATGACCAGGAATTATTAGGGAGGAATAAGTTTGTGTTCTTATGTACACAAGGTACAGTTTTTAGTGCTGTAATCATTTTAGCTATTTGTTTAATCTGAAGTGGGGATGTAAGACCTAACATTTATTTGTAGAAACTGTATATATTAATTAAGTATTTCTGAACTCAGGGTCAAATAAACACTTTATAAATGAAAGATGCTTTTAATTTGCTGTTTGGAACTGTGATCGATTAATTCTGCTGCTTTTTGCATAAAGGGAAAGAAGAGTAAATATAATCTTCCCCTGAATTCATGACCATATATATTAGCTTTTAATGTTTTCAGTGGGTATCATTCATTAGCCTCCACCTGTCTTTGATGTATGAAAGGGATAAAAAAGTACCACGACCATTCATAAACTGTCTTAATGTGGTTAGCCAGACATCCTTTGGCTTTCCATGATTTATCACGTATTAGAACACTGTCTCATTTAAGGCTATTACAACCACAAATTGGTGTAGCTGTAGACCATACCTGGTTCCTGTCTCTGCAGTGCTTGTTGATTTAGAACTACATCTTGTCACTCTTTTATGTAAAAAGGCAGAGACATAGAAGACTAATTCAAAGGCCATGTGGTGCCAGAATGTAAAATCAGTGCTTCTATCTATGCCTATACTGGGAGACATTTACTGATAGTGTGTGAGTAAGTGTGTGAGTAACTGGTGGATCATACTATGCCAGCAGTGGGTGATGAGATTGTGAAACATTCAACGGCAATGTATTTCATTACCCATTTATGGCTTAGCTGGAGCTCAGCTGAAGCCTTTGCAGACCCACTAAGTCCACCCAGCCAGTGCTATATCCCCACCTGAAGGACAATAATGGTACTGCAGACATTGAGCCTATCGATAGTATCAGTGTTGACCAACAGGTGGAGCTGTAGATCCCTAAGGCAGTGTTTCACAGCAGTGTCACCTGTTTGATGGAACTGAAAATGCTTGTATAACAGGCACCATGATTTTATTCTGATGAAAGTGTGTTTCAATAAAGCTTGTTTGTGTGGAAAATACCAGTGGAGTCGTGCCTTGGTGGAATTGCTCTATTTTTTCTTGGTTTTCTTGGTTTTGGCTACTCTTAAACCCTCTTTAATAAAATTTGCTACTTCATTTCAAATGGAATCCCTCTCCCAGAATGAACATCATTATCTCAGTCTATCAAAGGCTAAGTGGCTTCTAATATAAGCCAGAGCCAATTTTCTTCTCAGCTCCCTTCTTTTCAAAGTACTTCAACAATACTCCTCCTTAACGCTCTCCTCAAATTTATTTACAGAAACTCCAACTTAAACCCTCTGGAACCAAGCCAGAGCTAACTCACCTCTACAAGCCCCTTCATTTAAGTCTCTTTAGATGTGATTGTTAATGAGAATGCATTTTGCTGTGATTCAAAATTCCCAAGCATGATGACACTGCCCAGCAGTTTGGCGACAAAGGATAACAGACCAGCTACAGATGTGCATGGCTCTGGGATCATCCTCAACTATGCCATTTGCTTCTGTATTAGCTTATCTATTTTGGTGCTAGAGGCAGTGTCTCAGGAGACAAAAGTGTAGTTTTACCCCTTATACTTTACTAATTCTGCCAGGTACTTAAGTAGGAAAAGGTGTTATTTGTATAACAACTTTCTGACAATAGCATAAGAGTTCCTTTTGAAGGCGGTGGATGGGGCAAAGTCTTAAAAATATGCATCTTGTTCCCACACATCTGAAACAATTTTCTTTCCTTCACTACTTGCAGGAAAGGTTCTTTGTCAGCATAATTTAGTAGTTTGTGGATTAGTTGTCTTAAATGTGCACTAACCAGTTTCAAGATTTTCAATGAACAGTGAGCTTTCTTAAGGATTAGAAGTGATTAGAAGTCAAGTTCACAGATTAAGTTGGTCTTCCAAAAATGTACACATATATCAGTCCTTCAATGTTTTCAGATTGCCCCAAATAGCATAACTTATTCCTTCTCCCACTCTCTTTTCTCTAAATTGTAAAATTTCTACTGGATTTCTTGTAACATGTAATCATGCTGTTGTATCCACCTGGTGCAGTCCTGCCCAAGAGTGCCCTGAATGTTAACTGCTGATTCTAGCAAAAGTCACTTTAGCTGAGCAAGATTCTAGAGACTGTTGGTAGATCATGTTTTCAGAGTCTACTACGGCAGTATCTTCCAGTACTTTGGTGACCAAAGCCTAAAGATTATCTAATTTAGCTGACAAGTTTGTGTTCATTCCCTTCTCTGCTGGCCCACCTGTGATGCACTCTTCTGCCATGTGTTTTTTTTACCAAAACAAGCTGTTTGACACAGTTCTGCTCCAAATTAGCTTGCCAAATTTAGACATAAGCCATAATACAACATAGAAAACAATCTTCTAACACTGAACCTCAATACATGCTTATTTGTGCTGAGTTTTTAAAAAATCTTACTTTGTCTTATGCATTGATGGCAGCTCTTCCCTCCCCCAACTTGTGCTGTGTGTCGAGCACATTTTCCATTTTGTGCGTTGACACTTCTGTGGCTCTGCTATTGTGCCACAGTTGCTTACACATGTTCATTGGTGCACAGATGTTTGTGTCATATGAAGCTTTATGTATTAACTTCTTTGCAGAGGTCTGTACTACATGGTTCTACTATGAAACACCAACCTCCTGAAAGCTGATGTGATGAAAGAATGAAAAAAAATGTCTGAAATTGAAAAGGGAAAACAAAAAAAAAATGTACTTTTTTTTTTCCGCAGGAGGCAAGCACCCCTTCACACTCCTAAACTTATATACAACAATTCCACAGTCTCATCAACTCAAAGAATGGAAAAATCACCCAAAACAAGTCGATCATTGCCAGCAACACACACTTAGAAACTGCACTGGAAATGATTTACAATGGGAAACAGCTTTTGGCATCATGCCGTTCATCTTTTTTTTTCTTTGTGCTACTGATGCTTGAGAAATTTCACCTCAAACGTGTGCAGGGGAGAAGCATGCATGGACTCCTGCTGCTGCAACTGTTTACTCTATATGGTATAGTGATTCTCTTCATAATTACTGCATTACAATTTCTCATATCAGCATACCTGTCAACCTCCTAGTGCAAGAAATCTGGATAAATCCTAAAATAATGGGGGGGGGGGTCCAAAAATAAGGATACATTTTAAATATTACTCTTATAAACTTAGAAAGTTGCTAGAAAAAACAGGATTTGTGTTAGCATGCATTTTCTGAAGGATATACGTCTGAGACTCAAATGTATGTCATTATTTATTTACTTCAATCTCCAGTGATTTGCCAGAAAACCACAATTTTTATGAGGAACACACAAAAAATCTGAGGAACAAATCTGGACAAACTGGAAATCTGGACAGGTGGGAGGTATCAGTGTTCTTCAGCATTTCTTCTGACCCACCCATTTATTGGTTTATAGTAAATAATCAAGCTTAACACCTTGACTTTTACCATCAAGAAGGCTTACTGTATTTAATCTGCATTTGTTTTATTTATTTCATGGAAATGCCTGCTTACATTAGATTTAATTTAGATTAGAGGTCTTTCATGTGTGAACTTGTCTACCAAGTGCCAGGAGACACTGACTTATATGCATCCTTTTTCATATTCACATTATTATCTACCTATAAATGAAAGTCACCAGACTTTGTGTCAGCTCTATGGGTATTCTATTTCAAATATATATATATATATATATATATATATATATATATATATATATATATATATTTATATATATAAAACGACCGTGCCCTGGCCCAGCAATCAAGGAGCCTCAATCCTCACCACTAACACCAGGGAGGTCATCTCCTAGATGAGGGGAAAGAATAACTAATACACACAGTGAAGTACAACTTCCCTTAAGTGCACACAGCGATCACAATCAGTCTAGGGCTGGTTGCTGCCTTGCTCACCAGGTCCCCAATAAGACTCCCCACTGGCACAACTATAGGGTCCAGGTCTCAGCCTAGCTGGGCAAGCTTAAACCTCCAGTACCCTCTCTGTCCAACTAGTGTTTTGTGTCCCTGGCATGTAGCTGACACACCACACACACACTTTGAGATAAGTATTTATACAACTTCACAGACACTCCTGGGAAAGGCTGACACAGATTCTCCAGCTGTGCACCTTTACCCAGACCATACAATAGCAATCCCTGCCACCACCCAGCTAATAATATCAGCTACTAAAAGGCCCTTAAAATGGTGTCCAATTATTACTGTGCAATATTATAATCCAATGGTAGTATGACTAACAGTCAAGGCTTACCTTAGAGTGGCCTTTTACAATAACCTCTATAAATATGCAATGTACTCTAGAGCTTATCTCTACACAAACCAGCCATAGGTAGAAGGTTTTAAAAATATTTAATAATAAATAAAACACAAGACAAAACTACTACACCACAGAGATATCTAAGGGTTCAGAGATCACACAGAAACCTAAAATAATACAGTAGGACAGGTCTGATTTCAAAGAAAAATACCTAATTAACCTTTACTAGCTTTAATTATTCCTACAAGAAATCACAGTGCTATAACTTACATGTGAGCTTAGGCAAAGTCCTGAGTTAGATATCCAGGATCAAAATGCTTCCAGTCTCTTATGAGAAATAGTATTTAAACATTACTAACAAACATGTCTCTAAGGCCCTCCAAGATTACATCATTTTTGACACTTAGGTTTTCCCAGTATTCATATTGCATTATCTTAACACCTGGTCTGAGTTTCCAGGCCACAAACTGCATTATTTAGCAATCTTAACACCTGCTCAGAAATTTACAACAATACAAGGCATTTCACATATACATACTAGCAGAAACCAGAGCAATAAAGCACATTCCACATGTAAATTCTGGTCATAAACTTTAGCTTTAAAACAATGGGCATGAAACCATCCAGAAGCACTGGAGCTGAATTCTAACATGAAAGGGTCACAACATGCTTCACTGGGCCAGTAGAGTGCAATGTTGTCACATATTTTGCAGTTCCACATTTCACCATATTCTTTTACACTCAAGAAAACATGCCTGTATTTTACATTTATTTACAAATGCCAGAATTATATAACAAATTCTATATGACTAGGCTGGCAGCCTTCATCCATCTCTCCCCAATCATCAGAATATATATATATATATATATATATATATATATATATATATATATATATATATATATATATATATTTATATGTGTGTATACATACATATATATATATATATATATATATATATATATATATATATATAAATAACAAAATTATCTCTCTGAAATCATCTGTATGATGGCGAAAAAGTGAAATTGTAAATGCCATTTATACTTTTCAGATAATACCTTAATGCTCTTTTAAACTGGGTCAAGGTTGTGTGATAACAAAAACCTGCATTAGCTATTCTTACGAGAGACACACAGCGAAGTTAAGATCTGTGTCAACGTAACTGCGATGCCTCAATACTGACAATCAAAGATGAGGTCCTTGTTAACAAATGTACCTTAATCAACAGTCACATCTAACCCTTTTTTTTACAACTGATTACTTTAATTGCATCAGTTTTGTCAATCACTGAACATCATGCCAACATGTTTATTACCAATGAGATTCATGTGGGTTTTTTTGAAGCATCACCCATGCTTAGATATTCTTGGAATTTTGCAGTTATCTGCATATCTAGTTTCACATGCACAATATCCCAGTTTAATGACAGCAGTAAAGGTTCTGAGCAATCAGGC